>NW_024096005.1:0-57043 GCF_016699485.2 Gallus gallus | reverse complement strand
TTTTCTCTTCGAGAATCCCACATTTAAGCGAAAATCACGCGTTTTCTCTTCGAGAATGAAACATTTAACGAAAATCACGCGTTTTCTCAAATCCCCCATTTAAGCGAAAATCACGCATTTTCTCTTCGAGAATCCAACATTTAACCAGAAAATCATGCTTTTTCTCTTCGGAAATCCCCCATTTAAGCGAAAATCACGCGTTTTCTCTTCGCAAATCCCCCATTTAACCAGAAAACCAAGCATTTTCTCTTCGAGAATCCCCCATTTAACCCGAAAATCATGTGTTTTCTCAAATCCAACATTTAAGCGAAAATCACACGTTTTCTCTTCGCAAATCCCCCATTTAACTTGAAAATCACGCGTTTTCTCTTCGGAAATCCCCCATTTAAGCGAAAATCACGCGTTTTCTCTTCGAGAATCCAACATTTAACTAGAAAATCATGTGTTTTCTCAAATCCCCCATTTAAGCGAAAATCACGCGTTTTCTCTTCGGAAATCCCCCATTTAACCAGAAAACCAAGCATTTTCTCTTCGAGAATCCCCCATTTAACCCGAAAATCATGTGTTTTCTCAAATCCCACATTTAAGCGAAAATCACGCATTTTCTCTTCGCAAATCCCCCAATTAACCCAAAAAACCACGAGTTTTCTCTTCCGAAATCCCACATTTAACCAGAAATCACACGTTTTCCCTTCGCAAAACCCCCATTTAAGCGAAAATCTCGCGTTTTCTCTTTGAGAATCGTCAATTTAAGTGAAAATCAAGCGTTTTCTCTTTGAGAATCCCCCACTTAAGTGAAGATCATGAATTTTCTCTTCTCAAATACCCCATTTAAGCGAAAATCACGCGTTTTCTCTTCGGAAATCCCCCATTTAACTTGAAAATCACGCGTTTTCTCTTCGAGAATCCAACATTTAACGAAAATCACGCGTTTTCTCAAATCCCCCATTTAACTTGAAAATCACGCGTTTTCTCTTCGCAAATCCCCCATTTAACCAGAAAACCAAGCATTTTCTCTTCAAGAATCCCCCATTTAACCCGAAAATCATGTGTTTTCTCAAATCCCCCATTTAAGCGAAAATCACGCGATTTCTCTTCGCAAATCCCCCAATTAACCCAAAAAAACACGAGTTTTCTCTTCCGAAATCCCCCATTTAACCAGAAATCACACGTTTTCCCTTCGCAAAACCCCCATTTAAGCGAAAATCTCGCGTTTTCTCTTTGAGAATCGTCAATTTAAGTGAAAATCAAGCGTTTTCTCTTTGAGAATCCCCCATTTAAGTGAAGATCACGAATTTTCTCTTCTCAAATACCCCATTTAAGCGAAAAATCACGCGTTTTCTCTTCGCAAATCCCCCATTTAACTTGAAAATCACGTTTTCTCTTCGAGAATCCAACATTTAAGCGAAAATCACGTGTTTTCTCTTCGAGAATCCAACATTTAAGCGAAAATCACACGTTTTCTCTTCGGAAATCCCCCATTTAACTTGAAAATCACGCATTTTCTCTTCGGAAATCCCCCATTTAAGCGAAAATCACGCATTTTCTCTTCGAGAATCCAACATTTAACCAGAAAATCAAGCGTTTTCTCAAATCCCCCATTTAAGCGAAAATCACGCGTTTTCTCTTCGGAAATCCCCCATTTAAGCAGAAAATCACGCGTTTTCTCTTCGAGAATCCAACATTTAACCCGAAAATCATGTGTTTTCTCAAATCCCCCATTTAAGCGAAAATCACGCGATTTCTCTTTGCAAATCCCCCAATTAACCCAAAAAACCACGAGTTTTCTCTTCCGAAATCCCCCATTTAACCAGAAATCACACGTTTTCCCTTCGCAAAACCCCCATTTAAGCGAAAATCTCGCGTTTTCTCTTTGAGAATCGTCAATTTAAGTGAAAATCAAGCGTTTTCTCTTTGAGAATCCCCCACTTAAGTGAAGATCACGAATTTTCTCTTCTCAAATACCCCATTTAAGCGAAAATCACGCGTTTTCTCTTCGAGAATCCAACATTTAAGCGAAAATCACGCGTTTTCTCTTCGAGAATGAAACATTTAACGAAAATCACGCGTTTTCTCAAATCCCCCATTTAAGCGAAAATCACGCGTTTTCTCTTCGAGAATCCAACATTTAACCAGAAAATCATGCTTTTTCTCTTCGGAAATCCCCCATTTAAGCGAAAATCACGCGTTTTCTCTTCGCAAATCCCCCATTTAACCAGGAAACCAAGCATTTTCTCTTCGAGAATCCCCCATTTAACCCGAAAATCATGTGTTTTCTCAAATCCCCCATTTAAGCGAAAATCACGCGTTTTCTCTTCGCAAATCCCCCATTTAACCAGAAAACCAAGCATTTTCTCTTCGAGAATCCCCCATTTAACCCGAAAATCATGTGTTTTCTCAAATTCCCCATTTAAGCGAAAATCACGCGATTTCTCTTCGCAAATCCCCCAATTAACCCAAAAAACCACGAGTTTTCTCTTCCGAAATCCCACATTTAACCAGAAATCACACGTTTTCCCTTCGCAAAACCCCCATTTAAGCGAAAATCTCGCGTTTTCTCTTTGAGAATCGTCAATTTAAGTGAAAATCAAGCGTTTTCTCTTTGAGAATCCCCCATTTAAGTGAAGATCATGAATTTTCGCTTCTCAAATACCCCATTTAAGCGAAAATCACGCGTTTTCTCTTCGGAAATCCCCCATTTAACTTGAAAATCACGTTTTCTCTTCGAGAATCCAACATTTAAGCGAAAATCACGTGTTTTCTCTTCGAGAATCCAACATTTAAGCGAAAATCACACGTTTTCTCTTCGCAAATCCCCCATTTAACTTGAAAATCACGCGTTTTCTCTTCGGAAATCCCCCATTTAAGCGAAAATCACGCGTTTTCTCTTCGAGAATCCAACATTTAACTAGAAAATCAAGCGTTTTCTCAAATCCCCCATTTAAGCGAAAATCACGCGTTTTCTCTTCGCAAATCCCCCATTTAACCAGAAAACCAAGCATTTTCTCTTCGAGAATCCCCCATTTAACCCGAAAATCATGTGTTTTCTCAAATCCCACATTTAAGCGAAAATCACGCATTTTCTCTTCGCAAATCCCCCAATTAACCCAAAAAACCACGAGTTTTCTCTTCCGAAATCCCCCATTTAACCAGAAATCACACGTTTTCCCTTCGCAAAACCCCCATTTAAGCGAAAATCTCACGTTTTCTCTTTGAGAATCGTCAATTTAAGTGAAAATCAAGCGTTTTCTCTTTGAGAATCCCCCATTTAAGTGAAGATCATGAATTTTCTCTTCTCAAATACCCCATTTAAGCGAAAATCACGCGTTTTCTCTTCGGAAATCCCCCATTTAAGCGAAAATCACGCATTTTCTCTTCGAGAATCCAACATTTAACTAGAAAATCAAGCGTTTTCTCAAATCCCCCATTTAAGCGAAAATCACACGTTTTCTCTTCGCAAATCCCCCATTTAACCAGAAAACCAAGCATTTTCTCTTCGAGAATCCCCCATTTAACCCGAAAATCATGTGTTTTCTCAAATCCCCCATTTAAGCGAAAATCACGCGATTTCTCTTCGCAAATCCCCCAATTAACCCAAAAAACCACGAGTTTTCTCTTCAGAAATCCCCCATTTAACCAGAAATCACACGTTTTCCCATCGCAAAACCCCCATTTAAGCGAAAATCTCACGTTTTCGCTTTGAGAATCGTCAATTTAAGTGAAAATCAAGCGTTTTCTCTTTGAGAATCCCCCATTTAAGTGAAGATCATGAATTTTCTCTTCTCAAATACCCCATTTAAGCAAAAATCACGCGTTTTCTCTTCGGAAATCCCCCATTTAACTTGAAAATCACGTTTTCTCTTCGAGAATCCAACATTTAAGCGAAAATCACGTGTTTTCTCTTCGAGAATCCAACATTTAAGCGAAAATCACACGTTTTCTCTTCGGAAATCCCCCATTTAACTTGAAAATCACGCATTTTCTCTTCGGAAATCCCCCATTTAAGCGAAAATCACGCATTTTCTCTTCGAGAATCCAACATTTAACCAGAAAATCAAGCGTTTTCTCAAATCCCCCATTTAAGCGAAAATCACGCGTTTTCTCTTCGCAAATCCCCCATTTAACCAGAAAACCAAGCATTTTCTCTTCGAGAATCCCCCATTTAACCCGAAAATCATGTGTTTTCTCAAATCCCACATTTAAGCGAAAATCACGCGATTTCTCTTCGCAAATCCCCCAATTAACCCAAAAAACCACGAGTTTTCTCTTCCGAAATCCCCCATTTAACCAGAAACCACACGTTTTCCCTTCGCAAAACCCCCATTTAAGCGAAAATCTCGCGTTTTCTCTTTGAGAATCGTCAATTTAAGTGAAAATCAAGCGTTTTCTCTTTGAGAATCCCCCATTTAAGTGAAGATCATGAATTTTCTCTTCTCAAATACCCCATTTAAGCGAAAATCACGCGTTTTCTCTTCGGAAATCCCCCATTTAACTTGAAAATCACGTTTTCTCTTCGAGAATCCAACATTTAAGCGAAAATCACGTGTTTTCTCTTCGAGAATCCAACATTTAAGCGAAAATCACACGTTTTCTCTTCGCAAATCCCCCATTTAACTTGAAAATCACGCGTTTTCTCTTCGGAAATCCCCCATTTAAGCGAAAATCACGCGTTTTCTCTTCGAGAATCCAACATTTAACCAGAAAATCATGTGTTTTCTCAAATCCCCCATTTAAGCGAAAATCACGCGTTTTCTCTTCGCAAATCCCCCATTTAACCAGAAAACCAAGCATTTTCTCTTCGAGAATCCCCCATTTAACCCGAAAATCATGTGTTTTCTCAAATCCCACATTTAAGCGAAAATCACGCATTTTCTCTTCGCAAATCCCCCAATTAACCCAAAAAACCACGAGTTTTCTCTTCCGAAATCCCCCATTTAACCAGAAATCACACGTTTTCCCTTCGCAAAACCCCCATTTAAGCGAAAATCTCGCGTTTTCTCTTTGAGAATCGTCAATTTAAGTGAAAATCAAGCGTTTTCTCTTTGAGAATCCCCCACTTAAGTGAAGATCATGAATTTTCTCTTCTCAAATACCCCATTTAAGCGAAAATCACGCGTTTTCTCTTCGGAAATCCCCCATTTAACTTGAAAATCACGCGTTTTCTCTTCGGAAATCCCCCATTTAAGCGAAAATCACGCGTTTTCTCTTCGAGAATCCAACATTTAACGAAAATCACGCGTTTTCTCAAATCCCCCATTTAACTTGAAAATCATGCGTTTTCTCTTCGCAAATCCCCCATTTAACCAGAAAACCAAGCATTTTCTCTTCAAGAATCCCCCATTTAACCCGAAAATCATGTGTTTTCTCAAATCCCCCATTTAAGCGAAAATCACGCGATTTCTCTTCGCAAATCCCCCAATTAACCCAAAAAAACACGAGTTTTCTCTTCCGAAATCCCCCATTTAACCAGAAATCACACGTTTTCCCTTCGCAAAACCCCCATTTAAGCGAAAATCTCGCGTTTTCTCTTTGAGAATCGTCAATTTAAGTGAAAATCAAGCGTTTTCTCTTTGAGAATCCCCCATTTAAGTGAAGATCATGAATTTTCTCTTCTCAAATACCCCATTTAAGCGAAAATCACACGTTTTCTCTTCGGAAATCCCCCATTTAACTTGAAAATCACATTTTCTCTTCGAGAATCCAACATTTAAGCGAAAATCACGTGTTTTCTCTTCGAGAATCCAACATTTAAGCGAAAATCACACGTTTTCTCTTCGCAAATCCCCCATTTAACTTGAAAATCACACGTTTTCTCTTCGGAAATCCCCCATTTAAGCGAAAATCACGCGTTTTCTCTTCGAGAATCCAACATTTAACCAGAAAATCATGTGTTTTCTCAAATCCCCCATTTAAGCGAAAATCACGCGTTTTCTCTTCGCAAATCCCCCATTTAACCAGAAAACCAAGCATTTTCTCTTCGAGAATCCCCCATTTAACCCGAAAATCATGTGTTTTCTCAAATCCCACATTTAAGCGAAAATCACGCATTTTCTCTTCGCAAATCCCCCAATTAACCCAAAAAACCACGAGTTTTCTCTTCCGAAATCCCACATTTAACCAGAAATCACACGTTTTCCCTTCGCAAAACCCCCATTTAAGCGAAAATCTCACGTTTTCGCTTTGAGAATCGTCAATTTAAGTGAAAATCAAGCGTTTTCTCTTTGAGAATCCCCCACTTAAGTGAAGATCATGAATTTTCTCTTCTCAAATACCCCATTTAAGCGAAAATCACGCGTTTTCTCTTCGGAAATCCCCCATTTAACTTGAAAATCACGTTTTCTCTTCGAGAATCCAACATTTAAGCGAAAATCACGTGTTTTCTCTTCGAGAATCCAACATTTAACCAGAAAATCACGCGTTTTCTCAAATCCCCCATTTAACTTGAAAATCACGCGTTTTCTCTTCGCAAATCCCCCATTTAACCAGAAAACCAAGCATTTTCTCTTCGAGAATCCCCCATTTAACCCGAAAATCATGTGTTTTCTCAAATCCCCCATTTAAGCGAAAATCACGCGATTTCTCTTCGCAAATCCCCCAATTAACCCAAAAAACCACGAGTTTTCTCTTCCGAAATCCCCCATTTAACCAGAAACCACACGTTTTCCCTTCGCAAAACCCCCATTTAAGCGAAAATCTCGCGTTTTCTCTTTGAGAATCGTCAATTTAAGTGAAAATCAAGCGTTTTCTCTTTGAGAATCCCCCATTTAAGTGAAGATCATGAATTTTCTCTTCTCAAATACCCCATTTAAGCGAAAATCACGCGTTTTCTCTTCGGAAATCCCCCATTTAACTTGAAAATCACGTTTTCTCTTCGAGAATCCAACATTTAAGCGAAAATCACGTGTTTTCTCTTCGAGAATCCAACATTTAAGCGAAAATCACACGTTTTCTCTTCGCAAATCCCCCATTTAACTTGAAAATCACGCGTTTTCTCTTCGGAAATCCCCCATTTAAGCGAAAATCACGCGTTTTCTCTTCGAGAATCCAACATTTAACCAGAAAATCATGTGTTTTCTCAAATCCCCCATTTAAGCGAAAATCACGCGTTTTCTCTTCGCAAATCCCCCATTTAACCAGAAAACCAAGCATTTTCTCTTCGAGAATCCCCCATTTAACCCGAAAATCATGTGTTTTCTCAAATCCCACATTTAAGCGAAAATCACGCATTTTCTCTTCGCAAATCCCCCAATTAACCCAAAAAACCACGAGTTTTCTCTTCCGAAATCCCACATTTAACCAGAAATCACACGTTTTCCCTTCGCAAAACCCCCATTTAAGCGAAAATCTCACGTTTTCGCTTTGAGAATCGTCAATTTAAGTGAAAATCAAGCGTTTTCTCTTTGAGAATCCCCCACTTAAGTGAAGATCATGAATTTTCTCTTCTCAAATACCCCATTTAAGCGAAAATCACGCGTTTTCTCTTCGGAAATCCCCCATTTAACTTGAAAATCACGTTTTCTCTTCGAGAATCCAACATTTAAGCGAAAATCACGTGTTTTCTCTTCGAGAATCCAACATTTAAGCAAAAATCACACGTTTTCTCTTCAAAAATCCCCCATTTAACTTGAAAATCACGCGTTTTCTCTTCGGAAATCCCCCATTTAAGCGAAAATCACGCGTTTTCTCTTCGAGAATCCAACATTTAACCAGAAAATCAAGCGTTTTCTCAAATCCCCCATTTAAGCGAAAATCACGCGTTTTCTCTTTGCAAATCCCCCATTTAACCAGAAAACCAAGCATTTTCTCTTCAAGAATCCCCCATTTAACCCGAAAATCATGTGTTTTCTCAAATCCCCCATTTAAGCAAAAATCACGCGATTTCTCTTCGCAAATCCCCCAATTAACCCAAAAAACCACGAGTTTTCTCTTCCGAAATCCCCCATTTAACCAGAAATCACACGTTTTCCCATCGCAAAACCCCCATTTAAGCGAAAATCTCACGTTTTCGCTTTGAGAATCGTCAATTTAAGTGAAAATCAAGCGTTTTCTCTTTGAGAATCCCCCACTTAAGTGAAGATCATGAATTTTCTCTTCTCAAATACCCCATTTAAGCGAAAATCACGCGTTTTCTCTTCGGAAATCCCCCATTTAACTTGAAAATCACGTTTTCTCTTCGAGAATCCAACATTTAAGCGAAAATCACGTGTTTTCTCTTCGAGAATCCAACATTTAAGCGAAAATCACACGTTTTCTCTTCGCAAATCCCCCATTTAACTTGAAAATCACGCGTTTTCTCTTCGGAAATCCCCCATTTAAGCGAAAATCACGCGTTTTCTCTTCGAGAATCCAACATTTAACTAGAAAATCATGTGTTTTCTCAAATCCCCCATTTAAGCGAAAATCACGCGTTTTCTCTTCGCAAATCCCCCATTTAACCAGAAAACCAAGCATTTTCTCTTCAAGAATCCCCCATTTAACCCGAAAATCATGTGTTTTCTCAAATCCCCCATTTAAGCGAAAATCACGCGATTTCTCTTCGCAAATCCCCCAATTAACCCAAAAAACCACGAGTTTTCTCTTCCGAAATCCCCCATTTAACCAGAAATCACACGTTTTCCCTTCGCAAAACCCCCATTTAAGCGAAAATCTCGCGTTTTCTCTTTGAGAATCGTCAATTTAAGTGAAAATCAAGCGTTTTCTATTTGAGAATCCCCCATTTAAGTGAAGATCATGAATTTTCGCTTCTCAAATACCCCATTTAAGCGAAAATCACGCGTTTTCTCTTCGGAAATCCCCCATTTAACTTGAAAATCACGTTTTCTCTTCGAGAATCAAACATTTAAGCGAAAATCACGTGTTTTCTCTTCGAGAATCCAACATTTAAGCGAAAATCACACGTTTTCTCTTCGCAAATCCCCCATTTAACTTGAAAATCACGCGTTTTCTCTTCGGAAATCCCCCATTTAAGCGAAAATCACGCGTTTTCTCTTCGAGAATCCAACATTTAACCAGAAAATCATGTGTTTTCTCAAATCCCCCATTTAAGCGAAAATCACGCGTTTTCTCTTCGCAAATCCCCCATTTAACCAGAAAACCAAGCATTTTCTCTTCGAGAATCCCCCATTTAACCCGAAAATCATGTGTTTTCTCAAATCCCACATTTAAGCGAAAATCACGCATTTTCTCTTCGCAAATCCCCCAATTAACCCAAAAAACCACGAGTTTTCTCTTCCGAAATCCCACATTTAACCAGAAATCACACATTTTCCCTTCGCAAAACCCCCATTTAAGTGAAAATCTCGCGTTTTCTCTTTGAGAATCGTCAATTTAAGTGAAAATCAAGCGTTTTCTCTTTGAGAATCCCCCACTTAAGTGAAGATCATGAATTTTCTCTTCTCAAATACCCCATTTAAGCGAAAATCTCGCGTTTTCTCTTTGGAAATCCCCCATTTAACTTGAAAATCACGTTTTCTCTTCGAGAATCCCCCATTTAAGCGAAAATCACGCGTTTTCTCTTCGAGTATCCAACATTTAACCAGAAAATCAAGCGTTTTCTCAAATCCCCCATTTAAGCGAAAATCACGCGTTTTCTCTTCGCAAATCCCCCATTTAACCAGAAAACCAAGCATTTTCTCTTCGAGAATCCCCCATTTAACCCGAAAATCATGTGTTTTCTCAAATCCCCCATTTAAGCGAAAATCACGCGATTTCTCTTCGCAAATCCCCCAATTAACACAAAAAAACACGAGTTTTCTCTTCCGAAATCCCCCATTTAACCAGAAATCACACGTTTTCCCTTCGCAAAACCCCCATTTAAGCGAAAATCTCGCGTTTTGCCTTTGAGAATCGTCAATTTAAGTGAAAATCAAGCGTTTTCTCTTTGAGAATCCCCCATTTAAGTGAAGATCACGAATTTTCTCTTCTCAAATACCCCATTTAAGTGAAAATCACGCGTTTTCTCTTCAGAAATCCCCCATTTAACTTGAAAATCACGCGTTTTCTCTTCGGAAATCACCCATTTAACTTGAAAATCACGCGTTTTCTCTTCGGAAATCCCCCATTTAAGCGAAAATCACACGTTTTCTCTTCGAGAATCCAACATTTAAGCAAATATCACGCGTTTTCTCATCTGAAATCCCCCATTATCTTCGGAAATCTCCCATTTAAGCAAAAATCACGAGTTTTCTCTTCGGAAATCCCCCTTTTAATCGGATATCACGCTCTTTATCTCCGAGAATCCCACATTTAAGCAAATATCACGCGTTTTCTCTTTGGAAATCCCCCATTTAAGCGAAAATCACGCGTTTTCTCTTCGGAAAACCCCGATTTAATTGAATATCAACCGTTTCATCTCCGAGAATCCCGCATTTAAGCAAATATCACGCGTTTTCCCTTCAGAAAACCGCAAGTAAGCGAAAATCATGAATTTTCTCCTCGGAAATCACCCATTTAAGCGAATATCATGCGTTTTCTCTTCGGAAATTCCCCATTTAAGCAAAAATCACGGGTTTTCTTTTCGGAAATCCCCCTTTTAATTGGATATCACATGATTTATCTCCGAGAATCCCACATTTAAGCAAATATCTCACTTTTTCTTTTCGGAAAACCCCCTTTTAATCGAATATCAACCGTTTTATCTTCGGAAATCCCACTTTAAGCAAATATCATGCGTTTTCTCTTCGGAAATACCCCATTTAAGCGAAAATCTTGAATTTTCTCCTAAGAAATGCCCCTTTTAAGCGAATATCACGCGTTCTCTCTTCGGAAATCCCCCATTTAAGTGAAAATCATGCGTTTTCTTTTCACAAATCCCCCTTTTAATTGGATATCACGCTCTTTATCTCCGAGAATCCCACATTTAAGCAAATATCACGCGTTTTCTCTTTGGAAATCCCCCATTTAAGCAAAAATCACGCGTTTTCTCTTCGGAAAACCCCGATTTAATCGAATATCAACAGTTTCATCTCCGAGAATCCCACATTTAAGCAAATATCACGCGTTTTCTCTTCGGAAATCACCCATTTAAGCGAAAATCATGAATTTTCTTCTCGGAAATCACCCATTTAAGCAAATATCACACGGTTTCTCTTCAGAAATCCCCCATTTAAGCGAAAATCATGAATTTTATCTTTGGAAATCCCCCATTTAAGCAAAAAACGTGTTTCCTCTTTGGGAATCACCCATTTAAGAAAAAATCATGCATTTTCTTTTCGCAAATGCCCCATTTAAGCAAAAATCACGCGTTTTCTTTTCGGAAAACCCCCATTTAGGCGAAAATCATGAATTTTCTCTTCGGAAATCCCCCATTTAAGCAAATATCACGCGTTTTCTTTTCGGAAAACCCCCATTTAAGCGAAAATCATGAATTTTCTTCACGGAAATCACCCATTTAAGCAAATATCACGCGTTTTTTCTTCGAGAATACCCCATTTAAGCGAAAATCATGCATTTTCTCTTTGGAAATCCCCCATTTTAGCAAAAACGTCATGTTTCCTCTTCAGAAATCCCCCATTTAAGCAAAAATCACACGGTTTCTCAGCAGAAATCCCCCATTTAAGCAAAAATTACGCGTTTTCTTTTCGAGAATCCCCCATTTAAGCAAATATCACACGGTTTCTCTTCAGAAATCCCCCATTTAAGTGAAAATCATGCATTATATCTTTGAAAATCCCCCATTTAAGCAATAATCCTGTGTTTTCTCTTCGGAAATCCCCCATTTAAGTGAAAATCATGCGTTTTCTCTTCAGAAATCTGCCATTTAAGCAAAAATCACGTGTTTTCTTCTCGGAAATCCCCCATTTTAGCGAAAATCACGCGTTTTCTCTTCAGAAATCTGCCATTTAAGCAAAAATCATGCGTTTTCTCTTCGAAAATCCCCATTTCATCTAATATCAACTGTTTTATCTCTGAGAATCCCACATTTAAGCAAATATCACGTGTTTTCTTCTCGGAAATCCCCCATTTTAGCGAAAACGTCATGTTTCCTCTTCAGAAACCCCCCATTTAAGTAAATATCACGCGTTTTCTCATCAGAATTCCCCCATTTAAGCGAAAATCACGCGTTTTCTCTTCAGAAATCTGCCATTTAAGCGAAAATCGTGCGTTTTCTCTTCGGAAATCCCCCATTTAAGCGAAAATCATGAATTTTCTCCTCGGAAATCACCCATTTAAGCGAATATCACGCGTTTTTCTCTTCGAGAATCCCCCATTTAAGTGAAAATCATGCTTTTTCTCTTCAGAAATCTGCCATTTAAGCGAAAATCTCGTGTTTTTCTTCTCGGAAATCCCCCATTTTAGCGAAAATCACGCGTTTTCTTTTCAAAAATCCCACATTTAAGCGGAAATCACGCGTTTTCTCTTTGGAAAACCCCCATTTCATCGAATATCAACTGTTTTATCTCTGAGAATCCCACATTTAAGCAAATATCACGCGTTTTCTCTTCGAAAATCCCCCATTTTAGCGAAAATGTCGTGTTTCCTCTTCAGAAACCCCCCATTTAAGCAAATATCACGCTTTTTCTCATCAGAAATCCCCCATTTAAGCAAATATCACGCGTTTTCTCATCTGAAATCCCCATTATCTTCGGAAATCTCCCATTTAAGCAAAAATCACGAGTTTTCTCTTCGGAAATCCCCCTTTTAATCGGATATCACGCTCTTTATCTCCGAGAATCCCACATTTAAGCAAATATCACGCGTTTTCTCTTTGGAAATCCCCCATTTAAGCGAAAATCACGCGTTTTCTCTTCGGAAAACCCCGATTTAATTGAATATCAACCGTTTCATCTCCGAGAATCCCGCATTTAAGCAAATATCACGCGTTTTCCCTTCAGAAAACCGCAAGTAAGCGAAAATCATGAATTTTCTCCTCGGAAATCACCCATTTAAGCGAATATCATGCGTTTTCTCTTCGGAAATTCCCCATTTAAGCAAAAATCACGGGTTTTCTTTTCGGAAATCCCCTTTTAATTGGATATCACACGATTTATCTCCGAGAATCCCACATTTAAGCAAATATCTCGCTTTTTCTTTTCGGAAAACCCCCCTTTTAATCGAATATCAACCGTTTTATCTTCGGAAATCCCACTTTAAGCAAATATCATGCGTTTTCTCTTCGGAAATACCCCATTTAAGCGAAAATCTTGAATTTTCTCCTAAGAAATGCCCCTTTTAAGCGAATATCACGCGTTCTCTCTTCGGAAATCCCCCATTTAAGTGAAAATCATGCGTTTTCTTTTCACAAATCCCCCTTTTAATTGGATATCACGCTCTTTATCTCCGAGAATCCCACATTTATGCAAATATCATGCGTTTTCTCTTTGGAAATCCCCCATTTAAGCAAAAATCACGCGTTTTCTCTTCGGAAAACCCCGATTTAATCGAATATCAACAGTTTCATCTCCGAGAATCCCACATTTAAGCAAATATCACGCGTTTTCTCTTCGGAAATCACCCATTTAAGCGAAAATCATGAATTTTCTTCTCGGAAATCACCCATTTAAGCAAATATCACACGGTTTCTCTTCAGAAATCCCCCATTTAAGCGAAAATCATGAATTTTATCTTTGGAAATCCCCCATTTAAGCAAAAAACGTGTTTCCTCTTTGGGAATCACCCATTTAAGAAAAAATCACGCATTTTCTTTTCGCAAATGCCCCATTTAAGCAAAAATCACGCGTTTTCTTTTCGGAAAACCCCCATTTAGGCGAAAATCATGAATTTTCTCTTCGGAAATCCCCCATTTAAGCAAATATCACGCGTTTTCTCTTCGGAAATCCCCCATTTAAGCGAAAATCATGAATTTTCTTCACGGAAATCACCCATTTAAGCAAATATCACGCGTTTTTTTCTTCGAGAATACCCCATTTAAGCGAAAATCATGCATTTTCTCTTTGGAAATCCCCCATTTTAGCAAAAACGTCATGTTTCCTCTTCAGAAATCCCCCATTTAAGCAAAAATCACACGGTTTCTCAGCAGAAATCCCCATTTAAGCAAAAATTACGCGTTTTCTTTTCGAGAATCCCCCATTTAAGCAAATATCACACGGTTTCTCTTCAGAAATCCCCCATTTAAGTGAAAATCATGCATTATATCTTTGAAAATCCCCCATTTAAGCAATAATCCTGTGTTTTCTCTTCGGAAATCCCCCATTTAAGTGAAAATCATGCGTTTTCTCTTCAGAAATCTGCCATTTAAGCAAAAATCACGTGTTTTCTTCTCGGAAATCCCCCATTTTAGCGAAAATCACGCGTTTTCTCTTCAGAAATCTGCCATTTAAGCAAAAATCATGCGTTTTCTCTTCGAAAATCCCCATTTCATCTAATATCAACTGTTTTATCTCTGAGAATCCCACATTTAAGCAAATATCACGTGTTTTCTTCTCGGAAATCCCCCATTTTAGCGAAAAACGTCATGTTTCCTCTTCAGAAACCCCCCATTTAAGTAAATATCACGCGTTTTCTCATCAGAATTCCCCCATTTAAGCAGAAATCACGCGTTTTATCTTCGGAAATCCCCCATTTAAGTGAAAATCATGCGTTTTCTTTTCACAAATCCCTCTTTTAATTGGATATCACGCTCTTTATCTCCGAGAATCCCACATTTAAGCAAATATCATGCGTTTTCTCTTTAGAAATCCCCCATTTAAGCAAAAATCATGAATTTTTTCTTTGGAAATCCCCCATTTAAGCAAATATCACGCGTTTTCTCATCAGAAATCCCCCATTTAAGTGAAAATCACGCGTTTTATCTTCAGAAATCCCCCATTTAAGCAAAAATCACGCGTTTTATCTTCAGAAATCCCCCATTTAATCGAATATCAACAGTTTCATCTCTGAGAATCCCACATTTAAGCAAATATCACGCGTTTTCTCTTCGGAAATCACCCATTTAAGTGAAAATCATGCGTTTTCTTTTCACAAATCCCCCTTTTAATTGGATATCACGCTCTTTATCTCCGAGAATCCCACATTTAAGCAAATATCACGCGTTTTCTCATCTGAAATCCCCCATTATCTTCGGAAATCTCCCATTTAAGCAAAAATCACGAGTTTTCTCTTCGAAATCCCCCTTTTAATCGGATATCACGCTCTTTATCTCCGAGAATCCCACATTTAAGCAAATATCACGCGTTTTCCTCTTTGGAAATCCCCCATTTAAGCGAAAATCACGCGTTTTCTCTTCGGAAAACCCCGATTTAATTGAATATCAACCGTTTCATCTCCGAGAATCCCGCATTTAAGCAAATATCACGCGTTTTCCCTTCAGAAAACCGCAAGTAAGCGAAAATCATGAATTTTCTTCCTCGGAAATCACCCATTTAAGCGAATATCATGCGTTTTCCTCTTCGGAAATTCCCCATTTAAGCAAAAATCACGGGTTTTCTTTCGGAAATCCCCCTTTTAATTGGATATCACATGATTTATCTCCGAGAATCCCACATTTAAGCAAATATCTCACTTTTTCTTTTCGGAAAACCCCCTTTTAATCGAATATCAACCGTTTTTATCTTCGGAAATCCCACTTTAAGCAAATATCATGCGTTTTCTCTTCGGAAATACCCCATTTAAGCGAAAATCTTGAATTTTCTCCTAAGAAATGCCCCTTTTAAGCGAATATCACGCGTTCTCTCTTCGGAAATCCCCCATTTAAGTGAAAATCATGCGTTTTCTTTTCACAAATCCCCCTTTTAATTGGATATCACGCTCTTTATCTCCGAGAATCCCACATTTAAGCAAATATCACGCGTTTTCTCTTTGGAAATCCCCCATTTAAGCAAAAATCACGCGTTTTCTCTTCGGAAAACCCCGATTTAATCGAATATCAACAGTTTCATCTCCGAGAATCCCACATTTAAGCAAATATCACGCGTTTTCTCTTCGGAAATCACCCATTTAAGCGAAAATCATGAATTTTCTTCTCGGAAATCACCCATTTAAGCAAATATCACACGGTTTCTCTTCAGAAATCCCCCATTTAAGCGAAAATCATGAATTTTATCTTTGGAAATCCCCCATTTAAGCGAAAAACGTGTTTCCTCTTTGGGAATCACCCATTTAAGAAAAAATCACGCATTTTCTTTTCGCAAATGCCCCATTTAAGCAAAAATCACGCGTTTTCTTTTCGGAAAACCCCCATTTAGGCGAAAATCATGAATTTTCTCTTCGGAAATCCCCCATTTAAGCAAAAATCACGCGTTTTCTCTTCGGAAAACCCCGATTTAATCGAATATCAACAGTTTCATCTCCGAGAATCCCACATTTAAGCAAATATCACGCGTTTTCTCTTCAGAAAAATTCAAGTAAGCGAATATCATGCGTTTTCTCTTCGGAAATTCCCCATTTAAGCAAAAATCACGGGTTTTCTTTTCGGAAATCCCCCTTTTAATCGGATATCACGCTCTTTATCTCCGAGAATCCCACATTTAAGCAAATATGACGCGTTTTCTCTTTGGAAATCCCCCATTTAAGCAAAAATCACATGGTTTCTCATCAGAAATCCCCCATTTAAGCAAAAATTAAGCGTTTTCTCATCGCAAATCCCGCATTTAAGCGAAAATCATGCATTTTATCTTTGAAAATCCCCCATTTAAGCGATAATCCTGTGTTTTCTCTTCGGAAATCCCCCATTTAAGTGAAAATCACGCGTTTTCTCTTCAGAAATCTGCCATTTAAGCGAAAATCACGTGATTTTCTCCTCGGAAATCACCCATTTAAGCGAATATTACGGGTTTTTTTATCGAGAATACCCCATTTAAGCGAAAATCACGCGTTTTCTCTTCGGAAATCTGCCATTTAAGCGAAAATCGTGTGTTTTCTCTTCGGAAATCCCTCATTTAAGCGAAAATCACGCGTTTTATCTTCGGAAATCCCCCATTTAAGCAAAAATCACGAGTTTTCTTTTCGGAAATCCCCCTTTTAATTGGATATCACGCTCTTTATCTCCGAGAATCCCACATTTAAGCAAATATCATGCGTTTTCTCTTTGGAAATCCCCCATTTAAGCGAAAATCATGAATTTTCTCCTCGGAAATCCCCCATTTAAGCAAATATCACGCGTTTTCTCTTCGGAAATCCCCCATTTAAGTGAAAATCATGCGTTTGCTTTTCAGAAATCTGCCATTTAAGCAAAAATCACGTGTTTTCTTCTTGGAAATCCCCCATTTTAGCAAAAATCACGCGTTTTCTCATCAGAAATCCCCCATTTAAGCAAAAATCACGCGTTTTCTCTTCAGAAATCCCCCATTTTAGCGAAAATGTCGTGTTTCCTCTTCAGAAACCCCCCATTTAAGCAAATATCACGCGTTTTCTCATCAGAAATCCCCCATTTAAGCAAAAATCATGCGTTTTGTCTTCGGAAATCCCCCATTTAAGCAAAAATCACGAGTTTTCTTTTCGGAAATCCCACTTTTAATCGGATATCACGCTCTTTATCTCCGAGAATCCCACATTTAAGCAAATATCACGCGTTTTCTCTTTGGAAATCCCCCATTTAAGCGAAAATCACGCGTTTTCTCTTCGGAAAACCCCGATTTAATTGAATATCAACAGTTTCATCTCCGAGAATCCCACATTTAAGCAAATATCACGCGCTTTCTCTTCAGAAAAACCCAAGTAAGAGAAAATCATGAATTTTCTCCTCGGAAATCACCCATTTAAGCGAATATTTCAGGTTTTTTCTTAGAGAATACACCATTTAAGCGAAAACCACACGTTTTCTCTTCAGAAATCCCCCATTTAAGCGAAAAAAAGTGCGTTTTCTCTTCGAAAATCCCCCATTTAAGCGAAAATGATAAATTTTCTCTTTGGAAGTCCACCATTTAAGCGAAAATCATGAATTTTCTCTTTGGAAATCTGCCATTTAAGCGAAAATCACGCGTTTTTTCCTTCGAGAATAAACCATTTAAGCGAAAACCATGAATTTTCTCTTCGGAAATCCCCCATTTTAGCAAAAACGTCAAGTTTCCTCTTCAGAAATCCCCCATTTAAGCAAAAATCACACGGTTTCTCATCAGAAATCCCCCATTTAAGCAAAAATTACGCGTTTTCTCTTCAAGAATCCCCCATTTAAGTGAAAATCATGCATTTTATCTTCAGAAATCCCCCATTTAAGCGATAATCCTGTGTTTTCTCTTTGGAAATCCCCCATTTAAGTGAAAATCATGCGTTTTCTCTTCAGAAATCTGCCATTTAAGCGAAAATCTCGTGTTTTCTTCTCGGAAATCCCCCATTTTAGCGAAAATCACGCGTTTTCTTTTCAAAAATCCCACATTTAAGCGGAAATCACGCGTTTTCTCTTTGGAAAACCCCCATTTCATCGAATATCAACTGTTTTATCTCTGAGAATCCCACATTTAAGCAAATATCACGCGTTTTCTCTTCGGAAATCCCCCATTTTAGCGAAAATGTCGTGTTTCCTCTTCCGAAACCCCCCATTTAAGCAAATATCACGCTTTTTCTCATCAGAAATCCCCCATTTAAGCAAAAATCACGCGTTTTCTCTTCGGAAATCCCCCATTTAAGTGAAAATCATGCGTTTTCTTTTCACAAATCCCCCGTTTAATTGGATATCACGCTCTTTATCTCCGAGAATCCCACATTTATGCAAATATCATGCGTTTTCTCTTTGGAAAACTTCGATTTAATCGAATATCAACAGTTTCATCTCCGAGAATCCCACATTTAAGCAAATATCACGCGTTTTCTCTTCAGAAAAATTCAAGTAAGCGAAAATCATGAATTTTCTCCTCGGAAATCACCCATTTAAGCGAATATCATGCAGTTTTCTATTCGGAAATTCCCCATTTAAGCAAAAATCACGGGTTTTCTTTTCGGAAATCCCCCTTTTAATCGGATATCACGCTCTTTATCTCCGAGAATCCCACATTTAAGCAAATATGACGCGTTTTCTCTTTGGAAATCCCCCATTTAAGCAAAAATCACATGGTTTCTCATCAGAAATCCCCCATTTAAGCAAAAATTAAGCGTTTTCTCATCGCAAATCCCGCATTTAAGCGAAAATCATGCATTTTATCTTTGAAAATCCCCCATTTAAGCGATAATCCTGTGTTTTCTCTTCGGAAATCCCCCATTTAAGTGAAAATCACGCGTTTTCTCTTCAGAAATCTGCCATTTAAGCGAAAATCATGAATTTTCTCCTCGGAAATCACCCATTTAAGCAAATATTACGGGTTTTTTTTTATCGAGAATACCCCATTTAAGCGAAAATCACGCGTTTTCTCTTCAGAAATCTGCCATTTAAGCGAAAATCGTGTGTTTTCTCTTCGGAAATCCCTCATTTAAGCGAAAATCACGCGTTTTATCTTCGGAAAATCCCCATTTAAGCGAAAATCACGCGTTTTCTCTTCGGAAAACCCCCTTTTAATTGGATATCACGCTCTTTATCTCCGAGAATCCCACATTTAAGCAGAATATCATGCGTTTTCTCTTTGGAAATCCCCCATTTAAGCGAAAATCATGAATTTTCTCCTCGGAAATCCCCCATTTAAGCAAATATCACGCGTTTTCTCTTCGGAAATCCCCCACTTAGGTGAAAATGATAAATTTTCTCTTTGGAAGTCCACCATTTAAGCGAAAATCATGAATTTTCCCTTCGGAAATCCCCCATTAAGCAAATATCACGCGTTTTCTTTTCGGAAAACCCCCTTTTAATCGAATATCAACCGTTTTATCTTCGGAAATCCCACTTTAAGCAAATATCATGCGTTTTCTCTTCAGAAATACCCCATTTAAGCGAAAATCATGAATTTTCTCCTAAGAAATGCCCCTTTTAAGCGAATATCACGCGTTTTCTCTTCGGAAATCCCCATTTAGGCGAAAATCATGAATTTTCACTTCGGAAATCCCCCATTTAAGCAAATATCATGCGTTTTCTCTTCGGAAATCCCCCATTTAAGCGAAAATCATGAATTTTCTCCTTGGAAATCCACCATTTAAGCAAATATCACGCGTTTTTTCTTAGAGAATACCCCGTTTATACGAAAATCACGCGTTTTCTCTTCAGAAATCTGCCATTTAAGCTAAAATCACGTGTTTTTTTTTTCTGGAAATACCCCATTTAATCGAAAATCACGCGTTTTCTCTTCAGAAATCTGCCATTTAAGCAAAAATCACGTGTTTTTTTTTTCTGGAAATACCCCATTTAAGCGAAAATCACGCGTTTTCTCTACAGAAATACCCCACTTAACCCGTAAATCATGCATTTCCTCTTCGAAAAGCCCCTACTTAAGCAAAAATCAACCATTTTCTTTTCGGAAATATCCCATTTGAGCGAAAAAGGGGATTTCCCTTGCAGGCAAGGCCGGGCATGGCAAGGCAAGGCCAGTGAAAGCAAGGCAATTCCAGACCAAGTCGGGACAGGCTGGACAAGGCAAAGAAAGGCAAAACAAGGCCAGGGCAGGTAAAGCAAGGCCACGCAAGGCCAGGCTAGGCCAGGCACGGCAAGGCAAGTCCAGTCAAGTCCAGGAAAGTGCTGGAAATTGCAGGAAAAGCCAGGCAAGTCCAGGCAAGTCCAGGCGTTTCACGACAAGGCATGTCAAGGCCAGGCAAGGCAAGGCACTGCAAGGCAAGGCCAGGCAAGGCCAGGCAAGTCCAGGCCAGTCACGGCATTGCAAGGCAAGGCCACGCAAAGCATGGCAATACAAGGCCCGTTAAGGCAAGGCACGGCAGGTCCAGGCAAGGCCAGGAAAGGCAAGGCAAGTCCAGGCCAGTCACGGCAAGGCAAGACAAGTCCAGGCAAGGCCAGGCAAGGCTAGGCAAGGCAGGGACAGGTAAGGCAAAGCAAGGCAAGTCCAAGCAAAACAAGGCACTGCAAGGAAAGTCCAGGCAAAGTCAGGCAGGGCAAAACAATGCAAAATAAGGACAGGACAGACATAGAAAGGCCAGGCCCGGCCAGGCAAAACAACGCCAGGCAACTCAAGGTCAGTCAAAGCAAGCCATGTCCAGACAAGTCCATGCAAAGCCGGGGCAATACAAGGCAAGGCAAAACAAGGCAAGCCCTTGCGAGGAAAGGCCACGAAAGGGCAGGCAAGGCAAGGCACCGAAGGGCAATACCAGGCAATGCAAGGCAAGAACGAGCCAGGCAGGTGTAGTAAAGGCAAGGCAAGGATAGTCCAGGAAAGTCCGGGCCATGCAGGGCAAGGAACAAAATATCAAAGCCAAGCCTTGTCTTACCTGGTCTTGAACTGCCTGGCCTGGCCTTAACTTGCCTGGCCTTCCCCTGCATGGCATGGCCATGCCTGGTATTTCCGTGCCTGGCCTAGCGCTGTTTTGCAATGTCTTGCCTTGCCTGGCTTTGCCTGAACTTTCCTAGCATCGTCTTGCCTTGCATGGCTTTGACTGGTCTTGCCTTGCATTGCCTGGCCTTGCCTAGATTTGCCATGCATTGCCTTGCCTTGCTTGGCCTTGCCTTACCTAGCGTTGCCATTTTTGGCCGAGCCTGGCCTTGCCTTGCCTGGCATGACCTTGTTTTGTCCTGCATGACCTTGCCTGGACTTAGCTAGCATTGCCTAGCCTTGCCTGGGCTTGCCTTGGATTGCCATGCCTTGCCTTGCCTTTCCCTTCCTCGCCTGGACATAGCTTGCCTTGCCTGTACTTAGCCTTCATTGTCTGGACTTGCCATGAGGTACTTGGAGTTGCCTGGCCCTGCCTAGTTTGACCTTCATTTGTGTTGCCTGGACTTGCCTTGCATTGCTTTGCCGTGCCTTGCCCTGCCTGGCCTGAACTTGCCCTGCCTTGCCTGCACTTGCCTTGACTTACTTGTCCTTGCTTGGCCCTGCCTGCCTTGACTTGTCTTATCTTGTTTGGACTTGCCTTGCCTTGCTTATCTTTGCTGTGCCTTGCCTTGGTTTGCCTTGCCTTGCCTTGCCTGGACAGGACTTATCTGGACCTGGCTTGCTTTGACTGGCCTTCCCTTGCCTTGCTTTGCCTTGCCTTGCCGGGCCAGGCCTTGCTATGCCTGTCCTGTCCTTATTTTCCACTGTTTTGCCTTGCCTGGCTTTGCCTGGACATTCCTGGCCTTGCCATGTTTTGCTTGGCCTTGACTTGCATTGCTTTGCCTAACCTTGCCTTGCCTGGAATTTTTTTGCCTTGACGGGCCTTGCCTTGCCATGCCGTGACTGGCCTGGACTTGCCTTGCCTGGCCGTGCCTGGACTAGCATGGCCTTGCATAGACTTTCCTTGCCTTGCCTGGCCGTTCCAGGACTTTCCAGGACTTAGCCTGGACATGCATGGCTTGCCTGTCATTGCATTATTTGGCCGGGCCTTTTTTTGACTTGTCATGCCTTGCACTTCTTGCGCTGGACTTGTCTGGACTTTCCTTGCTTTCACTGGACTTGCCTTGGTTAGCTTAGCCTAGAATTGCAAGTTGCAACTTTCTTTGCCTTACCCTGCATGGCCTTACCTGGCCTAGTGTGGCATTGGCTGTTTTGCATTTCCTTGCCTTGCCTTGGTGTAATTTGCCTCGCCTTAGCTGAGCTGCACTGGTTTGGACTACAGTTGGTTAACATGGCCTCTCTTGGCATGAGCTGTTCTGGCTATGACTTTCCTGGCATGTCTGGGCTTGCCTTACGTTTCCTTCTCTTACCTCGATTGATTTTGCCTTGCCTTGCTCTTGACCTCGCCTGGTCACATCTCGCCGAGGCAGCCATAGCCTGTCCTTTCCTGCCTGGACATTTCTTGTCTTGCATTGCACGGCCTTGAGTGGCCGGGCCTTGCCTGGCCTGGATTAGCCTGGAGTGCTCAAGCCTATCCTGCCCGGTCGTAGAAAGGCCTGGCATTCCCAGGCGTTACTTTGCCTGGCCTAGCAATGCATGGCACGGCATGGCAAAACAACGCGAGGCGAGGCAAGGCAAGTTGAATCCTGGCTAGGCAAGGCAAATCTAGGCAAAGCAAGGTCACGCAAGGCCAGGAAAAGCAGGAAATTCCAGGCCAGGTAGTGCAAGGCAAGGTAAAGCAAGGCTTGACAGAGCAAATCCAGGACAAAAAGGGCAAGGCATGGCAAGGCCAGTCAAGTCTAGGCAATGCATGGAAATCCAGGCAAGGCACAGCAAGACAAAACAAGGCCAGGCCAGGCTAAGCATCACTAGGCAAGGCAAGGCCTGTCAATGGAAAGCAAGGCATGGCACGGTAAGCCCACACAATCCTAGGCATTGCTAGCCAAGTCCAGGTAATGTTATGCAAGACAAACCAAGGCCTCGCCAGGCAAAGGCAAGGCCAGGCCCGGCAAGGCAAGGCTACGCTAGTCAAGGCAAGGGCAGTCAAAGCAAGGTAAGGAAAGGTAAGGCAAGGCAGGCCAAGTCCAGGCCAGTCACGGCAAGGCAAAGATAAAGCAAGGTCCAGGCAAGATAAAGCAAGGTCAAGCTAGGAAGGGCCTGTATAGGCCAAGTAAGGCAAGGCAAGTTCAGGCAATGAAGGGCAAGTCCAGAAAAGGCAAGTTATATCTAGACGAAGCAGGGCAGGGCTAGGCAAGGCAACTCAAGGCAAGGCAATGCATGGCAAATCGAGGCACGGCCAGGCATTGCAAGGCAAGACCAGTCAAAGCCAGGCAAGGCAAGGCGACGCTAGCAAAGCTCAGGCAAGGCCAGGTAAGGCAAGACATAGCAAAACAACGCCAGGCCAGGCAAGGCAACACTAGACAAGGCCATGCCATGCAAGGGAAGGACATGCAAGTTAAGGCCAGGCCAAGCAGTTCAAGGCCAGGTAAGACAAGGCTTGGCTTTGACTTTCCGTGCTTTGTCGTGCACGGACCGGATTTTCCTGGCCAAGGCTTGCCTTGCTTGCCTATGTCTTGTTTTCTTGGACTTGCGTTGCCTTGCCTTGCCTTGCTGGCCTTGCCTTGCCTGGCCTTGCCGGGCCTGGCGTGGCATTGCCTTACAATGTTCTGCAGTATTTTTCCTTGCCTTGCTCTGCCGTGCCTGTCCTTGCCTTACCAGGGCCTTGCTATGCCTGTCCGGTCCTTATTTTGCGTTGTTTTGCCTTGCCTGACATTGCCTGGACTTGCCTTGCATTGCCTTGTTTTGCTTGGCCTTGCCTTGCCATGCCTTGCCTTTCACTGTTTAGTCTGGACTTGCCTGGACTTTTCTTGCCCTGTCTGGCCTTGTCTTGCTTACCTGTTACAGGCCTAGACTTGCCTGTCGTTTCCTGGCCAATCCTGGCCTTGCCTGGTCTTGCCTTGTATTGCCTTGACTTGCCTGGATTGGCCTTGCCTGCAGTAGCCTTGTCTTGCTGTATCAAGCCTGGCCCTGCCTGGTGTAGCTTGGCATAGCCTTGCCTTGGCTTGCCCTGCCTGGCCTTAACGTTCCTTGCCTTGAGTTTCCTTGCCTTACCTTGCCTGGAGTTGCCTGGCCTTGCCTTGCCTTGCCTAGAGTCTCAAGTTGCAACTTGCCTGGCCCTACCTTGCATGGCCTTGCCTGGCCTAGCGTTGCGATGGCAGTTTTGCGTTTCCTTGCCTTGCCTGGCTTTGCCTGGACTAGCCAAGCCGTGCCTTGCCCTCCCTGGCCCAGACTTGCCTTCTCTGGCCTGGACTTGCTTTGTCTTGGCTGGCCTTGCCTGGACTTGCCTTGTATCGCCTTGCCTGGCCTGGACTTTTCTGGTCATGCCTTGCCTTGCTGTGCCTTGCCTGGCCCTGTCTGGCATGGCCTGGCCTTGCATTGCTTTGCCTTGCCTGGACTTTCCCTTCCTGGCCTGGACATGCATTGCCTTACCTTACCTTACCTAGCCTTGCGTTGCCTTGCCTTGCCTTGGTGTACTATGACTCGCTTTACCTGGCCTGGACTGGTTTGGACAATTGTTGCTTAACCTGGCCTCTCTTGGCCTGGCCAGTTCTGACGTTGACTTTCTTGGCATTCCTGGGCTTGCCTTACTTTTTCTTCTCTTACTTTGATTCATTTTGCATTGCCTTGCTCTGTATAGCCTCGCCTGGTCACATCTCGCCGAGCCTACCATAGCCTGAGTTTTCCTGCCTGAACATTTCTTGTCTTGCATTACACTGCCTTGTTTGGCCGGGTCTTGCCTGGCCTGGATTTGCTGGAATGCTCAAGCTTATCCTGCTCAGTCGTAGAAAGGCCTAGCATTCCCAGGCGATACCTTGCCTGGCCTTGCAATGCATGGCAAGTGCTGGCAAGGCCAGGCCAGGAACGGCATGGCAAAACAAAGCCAGGCGAGGCAAGGCAAGTTGAAGCCCGGCCAGGCAAGGCAAATCTAGGCAAAGCAAGGCCACACAAGGCCAGAAAAAGCAGGGAAAGTCTAGGCCAGGCAGAGCTAGGCAAGGCAAGCAAGGCTTGGCAGGGCAAGTCCAGACAATCCTAGGCAATACTAGCCAAGTGCAGGCAAGGCTATGCAAGACAAACCAAGGCTAGGCCATGCACAGGCAAGGCCAGGCCCGACCAGGAAAGGCAAATCCAGGCATATTAAGGCCAGTCAAGTCCAGGCAAGTCAAGCAAGACCAGACCAGGCTGGGCAAGGGAAGGCAAGGCCAGTCAAGGCATGTCAATGCATGGAAAGTCCAGGCAAGTCCAGAACAGTCCGGGAAAGGGAGGCAAGGCCAGACAAGGCGAGGCAATGCATGGAAAGTCCAGGCAAGGCACAGCAAGAAAAGACAAGGCCAGGCCAGGCTAAGAAACGCTAGTCAAGGCAAGGCCAGTCTGAGCCAGGCAAGGCGAGGAAAGGACAGGAATGGCATGGCAAGACAAAACAAGACCCTCCAGGCAAGGAAAGGGCAGGCCCAGTCCGTCAGTGTATGGCAATTACAGGCAACGCCAGTCAAGGTAAGGTAAGGATAGGTAATGCAAGGCAGAGCGAGTCCAGGCCAGTCACGGCAAGGCAAGGCAAAGCAATGCAAGGCATGTCCAGGCAAGATAAAGCAAGGTCAAGCTAGGCAGGACCAGTCAAGTCCAAGTAAGGCAAAGCAAATTCACTCAATGAAGTGCAAGACAGAAAAGGCAAGTTCTATCTAGGCGAGGCAGAGCAAGGCAAAGCCAGTCAAGGCAAGGCAACGCATGGAAATCGAGGTACGGCCAGGCAATGCAAGGCAACGCTAGTAAATTTCAGGCAAGGTCAGGCAAGGCAAGACATAGCAAAACAGCGCCAGGCCAGGCAAGGCAACACTAGGCAAGGCCATGCCATGCAAGGGAAGGACATGCAATTAAAGGACAGGCCAGGCAATTCAAGGCCAGGTAAGACAAGGCTTGGCATTCACTTTCCGTGCTTTGTCGTGCATGGACCGGACTTTCCTGGCCTTGCCTTGCTTGCCTCTGCCTTCTTTTCTTGGACTTGTTGCTTTGCCTTGCCATGCCTGGCCTGGCGTGGCCTTGCCTTACGAGCGCCTGCAGTGTTTTGCCTTGCCTTGATTGCCACGCCTGTCCTGTCCTGGCCTGGCCTTGCTATGCTTGTCTGGTCCTTATTTTGCATTGTTTTACCTTGCCTGACTTTGCCTGGGCTTGCAATGGATGGCAAGTGCCGGAAAGGACAGGCCAGGCACGGCATGGCAAAACAACGCCAGGCGAGGCAAGGCAAGTTGAAGCCCGGCCAGGCAAGGCAAATCTAGGCAAAGCAAGGCCACACAAGGCCAGAAAAAGCAGGGCAAGTCTAGGCCAGGCAGTGCTAGGCGAGGCAAAGCAAGGCTTGGCAGAGCAAGTCCAGGCAAAGCAAGGTAAGTCCAGGACAAACAGGGCAAGGCACGGCTAGCCCATACAAGCCTAGGCAGTGCTAGCCAAGTGCAGGCAAGGCTATGCAAGACAAACCAAGGCTAGGCCATGCAAAGGCAAGTCCAGGCCAGGCCGGGCAAGGGAAGGCAAGGCCAGACAAGGCATGGCAATGCACGGCAAGTCCAGGCAAGACAAGGCAAGTCCAAGCCAGGCAGGGCCAGGCTAGCCAAGTAAGGCAAGGCAAGTGCAGGCAAGACAGAGCACGTCCAGGCCAGTCACGGCAAGGAAAGGCAAAGCAACGCAAGGCAAGTCCAGGCAAGACAAAGCAAGGTCAAGCCAGGCAGGGCTACGCAAGGCCAAGTAAGGCAAGGCAAGTTTAGGCAACGCACGGCAAGTCCAGGCTAGGCGAGGCAATGCATGGCAAATCGAGGCAAGGCCGAGTCAGGCAAGTCAGGACCAGTCAAAGCAAGGAAAGGCAAGGCGACGCTAGCAAAGTTCAGGCAAGGCGAGGCAAGGCAAGACATAGCAAGACAGCGCCAGGCCAGGCTAGGCAACACTAGGCAAGGCCATGCCATGCAAGGGAAGGACATGCAAGTTAAGGCCAGGTCAGGCGGTTCAAGGCCAGGTAAGACAAGGCTTGTCTTTGACTTTCCGTGCTTTGCCCTGCATGGCACGGACTTTCCTGGCCGTGCCTTGCCTTGCGTTGCCTATGCCTTGTTTTGCTTGGCCTTGTCTTGCGTGGTCTTGCCTTCCCTAGCTGTGACTGTGCTGGGCTAGCCTCGCCTTTCCTGGACGTGCCTTGCCTTGCCTGGCCTTGCGGGGCCTTGTTTTGCCGTGCCTTGCCTTGCCTGACTGGCCTGGACATGCATGGCCTTGCCTTGCCTTGACTGGCCTTGCCTTGCCCTGCCGTGACTACCCTGGAAATGCCTTGCCTTGCTCTGCCTGGCCTTACCTTGCATGGCCCGTCCTGGCCTAACTTTGAATTGGCTTTTTTGCGTTTCCTTGGCTTGCCTGGTTTTGCCTGGCCTTGCCAAGCCGTGCTTTGCCCCCCCTGGCCTGGACTTGACTTGTGTGGCCTGGCTTTGCCTTGTCTAGGCTGGCCTTGCCTTGACTGGCCTTGCATTGCCTTGCTTTGCCTTTTCCTGCATGGCCTGGTCTTGCCTTGCGTTGCTTGGCCTTGCCTGGCCCTGTCTGGCCTGGCCTGGCCTGGCCTTGCATTGCATTTCTTTGCCTGGTCTTGCCCTGCCTGGCATGGGCATGCATTGCCTTGCCTTGCCTTGCCTTGCCTTGCCTTGCCTTGCGTTGCCTTGGTGTACTTGCACTCGCCTTTCCTGGCCTGGACTGGTTTGGAATTTTTTTTTTAAGCCGGCCTCTCTTGGCCTGGCCTGTTCTGGCGTTGACTTTCTTGGCATGTCTGGGCTTGCCTTACGTTTCCTGCTCATTCCCTTGATTCATTTTGCCTTACCTTGCTCTGTATGGCCTCTGTATGGCCTCGCCTGGTCACATCTCGCCGAACCTGCTCTAGCCTGTCCTTTCCTGCCTGGATATTTCTTGTCTTGCATTGCAGGGACGTGATTGGCCGGGCCTTGCCTGGCCTGGATTAGCCTGGAATGCTCAAGCCGGTCCTGCCCGGTCCTAGCCTGGCCTGGCATTGATAGGCGTTACCTTGCCTGGCCTTGCAATGGATGGCAAGTGCCGGCAAGGCCAGGCCAGGCACGGCATGGCAAAACAACGCCAGGCGAGGCAAGGCAAGTTGAAGCCCGGCCAGGCAAGGCAAATCTAGGCAAAGCAAGGCCACACAAGGCCAGAAAAAGCAGGGCAAGTCTAGGCCAGGCAGTGCTAGGCGAGGCAAAGCAAGGCTTGGCAGAGCAAGTCCAGGCAAAGCAAGGTAAGTCCAGGACAAACAGGGCAAGGCACGGCTAGCCCATACAAGCCTAGGCAGTGCTAGCCAAGTGCAGGCAAGGCTATGCAAGACAAACCAAGGCTAGGCCATGCAAAGGCAAGTCCAGGCCAGGCCGGGCAAGGGAAGGCAAGGCCAGACAAGGCATGGCAATGCACGGCAAGTCCAGGCAAGACAAGGCAAGTCCAAGCCAGGCAGGGCCAGGCTAGCCAAGTAAGGCAAGGCAAGTGCAGGCAAGACAGAGCACGTCCAGGCCAGTCACGGCAAGGAAAGGCAAAGCAACGCAAGGCAAGTCCAGGCAAGACAAAGCAAGGTCAAGCCAGGCAGGGCTACGCAAGGCCAAGTAAGGCAAGGCAAGTTTAGGCAACGCACGGCAAGTCCAGGCTAGGCGAGGCAATGCATGGCAAATCGAGGCAAGGCCGAGTCAGGCAAGTCAGGACCAGTCAAAGCAAGGAAAGGCAAGGCGACGCTAGCAAAGTTCAGGCAAGGCGAGGCAAGGCAAGACATAGCAAGACAGCGCCAGGCCAGGCTAGGCAACACTAGGCAAGGCCATGCCATGCAAGGGAAGGACATGCAAGTTAAGGCCAGGTCAGGCGGTTCAAGGCCAGGTAAGACAAGGCTTGTCTTTGACTTTCCGTGCTTTGCCCTGCATGGCACGGACTTTCCTGGCCGTGCCTTGCCTTGCGTTGCCTATGCCTTGTTTTGCTTGGCCTTGTCTTGCGTGGTCTTGCCTTCCCTAGCTGTGACTGTGCTGGGCTAGCCTCGCCTTTCCTGGACGTGCCTTGCCTTGCCTGGCCTTGCGGGGCCTTGTTTTGCCGTGCCTTGCCTTGCCTGACTGGCCTGGACATGCATGGCCTTGCCTTGCCTTGACTGGCCTTGCCTTGCCCTGCCGTGACTACCCTGGAAATGCCTTGCCTTGCTCTGCCTGGCCTTACCTTGCATGGCCCGTCCTGGCCTAACTTTGAATTGGCTTTTTTGCGTTTCCTTGGCTTGCCTGGTTTTGCCTGGCCTTGCCAAGCCGTGCTTTGCCCCCCCTGGCCTGGACTTGACTTGTGTGGCCTGGCTTTGCCTTGTCTAGGCTGGCCTTGCCTTGACTGGCCTTGCATTGCCTTGCTTTGCCTTTTCCTGCATGGCCTGGTCTTGCCTTGCGTTGCTTGGCCTTGCCTGGCCCTGTCTGGCCTGGCCTGGCCTGGCCTTGCATTGCATTTCTTTGCCTGGTCTTGCCCTGCCTGGCATGGGCATGCATTGCCTTGCCTTGCCTTGCCTTGCCTTGCCTTGCCTTGCGTTGCCTTGGTGTACTTGCACTCGCCTTTCCTGGCCTGGACTGGTTTGGAATTTTTTTTTTAAGCCGGCCTCTCTTGGCCTGGCCTGTTCTGGCGTTGACTTTCTTGGCATGTCTGGGCTTGCCTTACGTTTCCTGCTCATCCCTTGATTCATTTTGCCTTACCTTGCTCTGTATGGCCTCTGTATGGCCTCGCCTGGTCACATCTCGCCGAACCTGCTCTAGCCTGTCCTTTCCTGCCTGGATATTTCTTGTCTTGCATTGCAGGGACGTGATTGGCCGGGCCTTGCCTGGCCTGGATTAGCCTGGAATGCTCAAGCCGGTCCTGCCCGGTCCTAGCCTGGCCTGGCATTGATAGGCGTTACCTTGCCTGGCCTTGCAATGGATGGCAAGTGCCGGCAAGGCCAGGCCAGGCACGGCATGGCAAAACAACGCCAGGCGAGGCAAGGCAAGTTGAAGCCCGGCCAGGCAAGGCAAATCTAGGCAAAGCAAGGCCACACAAGGCCAGAAAAAGCAGGGCAAGTCTAGGCCAGGCAGTGCTAGGCGAGGCAAAGCAAGGCTTGGCAGAGCAAGTCCAGGCAAAGCAAGGTAAGTCCAGGACAAACAGGGCAAGGCACGGCTAGCCCATACAAGCCTAGGCAGTGCTAGCCAAGTGCAGGCAAGGCTATGCAAGACAAACCAAGGCTAGGCCATGCAAAGGCAAGTCCAGGCCAGGCCGGGCAAGGGAAGGCAAGGCCAGACAAGGCATGGCAATGCACGGCAAGTCCAGGCAAGACAAGGCAAGTCCAAGCCAGGCAGGGCCAGGCTAGCCAAGTAAGGCAAGGCAAGTGCAGGCAAGACAGAGCACGTCCAGGCCAGTCACGGCAAGGAAAGGCAAAGCAACGCAAGGCAAGTCCAGGCAAGACAAAGCAAGGTCAAGCCAGGCAGGGCTACGCAAGGCCAAGTAAGGCAAGGCAAGTTTAGGCAACGCACGGCAAGTCCAGGCTAGGCGAGGCAATGCATGGCAAATCGAGGCAAGGCCGAGTCAGGCAAGTCAGGACCAGTCAAAGCAAGGAAAGGCAAGGCGACGCTAGCAAAGTTCAGGCAAGGCGAGGCAAGGCAAGACATAGCAAGACAGCGCCAGGCCAGGCTAGGCAACACTAGGCAAGGCCATGCCATGCAAGGGAAGGACATGCAAGTTAAGGCCAGGTCAGGCGGTTCAAGGCCAGGTAAGACAAGGCTTGTCTTTGACTTTCCGTGCTTTGCCCTGCATGGCACGGACTTTCCTGGCCGTGCCTTGCCTTGCGTTGCCTATGCCTTGTTTTGCTTGGCCTTGTCTTGCGTGGTCTTGCCTTCCCTAGCTGTGACTGTGCTGGGCTAGCCTCGCCTTTCCTGGACGTGCCTTGCCTTGCCTGGCCTTGCGGGGCCTTGTTTTGCCGTGCCTTGCCTTGCCCGACAGGCCTGGACATGCATGGCCTTGCCTTGCCTTGACTGGCCTTGCCTTGCCCTGCCGTGACTACCCTGGAAATGCCTTGCCTTGCTCTGCCTGGCCTTACCTTGCATGGCCCGTCCTGGCCTAACTTTGAATTGGCTTTTTTGCGTTTCCTTGGCTTGCCTGGTTTTGCCTGGCCTTGCCAAGCCGTGCTTTGCCCCCCCTGGCCTGGACTTGACTTGTGTGGCCTGGCTTTGCCTTGTCTAGGCTGGCCTTGCCTTGACTGGCCTTGCATTGCCTTGCTTTGCCTTTTCCTGCATGGCCTGGTTTTGCCTTGCGTTGCTTGGCCTTGCCTGGCCCTGTCTGGCCTGGCCTGGCCTGGCCTTGCATTGCATTTCTTTGCCTGGTCTTGCCCTGCCTGGCATGGGCATGCATTGCCTTGCCTTGCCTTGCCTTGCCTTGCCTTGCCTTGCGTTGCCTTGGTGTACTTGCACTCGCCTTTCCTGGCCTGGACTGGTTTGGAATTTTTTTTTAAGCCGGCCTCTCTTGGCCTGGCCTGTTCTGGCGTTGACTTTCTTGGCATGTCTGGGCTTGCCTTACGTTTCCTGCTCATCCCTTGATTCATTTTGCCTTACCTTGCTCTGTATGGCCTCTGTATGGCCTCGCCTGGTCACATCTCGCCGAACCTGCTCTAGCCTGTCCTTTCCTGCCTGGATATTTCTTGTCTTGCATTGCAGGGACGTGATTGGCCGGGCCTTGCCTGGCCTGGATTAGCCTGGAATGCTCAAGCCGGTCCTGCCCGGTCCTAGCCTGGCCTGGCATTGATAGGCGTTACCTTGCCTGGCCTTGCAATGGATGGCAAGTGCCGGCAAGGCCAGGCCAGGCACGGCATGGCAAAACAACGCCAGGCGAGGCAAGGCAAGTTGAAGCCCGGCCAGGCAAGGCAAATCTAGGCAAAGCAAGGCCACACAAGGCCAGAAAAAGCAGGGCAAGTCTAGGCCAGGCAGTGCTAGGCGAGGCAAAGCAAGGCTTGGCAGAGCAAGTCCAGGCAAAGCAAGGTAAGTCCAGGACAAACAGGGCAAGGCACGGCTAGCCCATACAAGCCTAGGCAGTGCTAGCCAAGTGCAGGCAAGGCTATGCAAGACAAACCAAGGCTAGGCCATGCAAAGGCAAGTCCAGGCCAGGCCGGGCAAGGGAAGGCAAGGCCAGACAAGGCATGGCAATGCACGGCAAGTCCAGGCAAGACAAGGCAAGTCCAAGCCAGGCAGGGCCAGGCTAGCCAAGTAAGGCAAGGCAAGTGCAGGCAAGACAGAGCACGTCCAGGCCAGTCACGGCAAGGAAAGGCAAAGCAACGCAAGGCAAGTCCAGGCAAGACAAAGCAAGGTCAAGCCAGGCAGGGCTACGCAAGGCCAAGTAAGGCAAGGCAAGTTTAGGCAACGCACGGCAAGTCCAGGCTAGGCGAGGCAATGCATGGCAAATCGAGGCAAGGCCGAGTCAGGCAAGTCAGGACCAGTCAAAGCAAGGAAAGGCAAGGCGACGCTAGCAAAGTTCAGGCAAGGCGAGGCAAGGCAAGACATAGCAAGACAGCGCCAGGCCAGGCTAGGCAACACTAGGCAAGGCCATGCCATGCAAGGGAAGGACATGCAAGTTAAGGCCAGGTCAGGCGGTTCAAGGCCAGGTAAGACAAGGCTTGTCTTTGACTTTCCGTGCTTTGCCCTGCATGGCACGGACTTTCCTGGCCGTGCCTTGCCTTGCGTTGCCTATGCCTTGTTTTGCTTGGCCTTGTCTTGCGTGGTCTTGCCTTCCCTAGCTGTGACTGTGCTGGGCTAGCCTCGCCTTTCCTGGACGTGCCTTGCCTTGCCTGGCCTTGCGGGGCCTTGTTTTGCCGTGCCTTGCCTTGCCCGACAGGCCTGGACATGCATGGCCTTGCCTTGCCTTGACTGGCCTTGCCTTGCCCTGCCGTGACTACCCTGGAAATGCCTTGCCTTGCTCTGCCTGGCCTTACCTTGCATGGCCCGTCCTGGCCTAACTTTGAATTGGCTTTTTTGCGTTTCCTTGGCTTGCCTGGTTTTGCCTGGCCTTGCCAAGCCGTGCTTTGCCCCCCCTGGCCTGGACTTGACTTGTGTGGCCTGGCTTTGCCTTGTCTAGGCTGGCCTTGCCTTGACTGGCCTTGCATTGCCTTGCTTTGCCTTTTCCTGCATGGCCTGGTTTTGCCTTGCGTTGCTTGGCCTTGCCTGGCCCTGTCTGGCCTGGCCTGGCCTGGCCTTGCATTGCATTTCTTTGCCTGGTCTTGCCCTGCCTGGCATGGGCATGCATTGCCTTGCCTTGCCTTGCCTTGCCTTGCCTTGCCTTGCGTTGCCTTGGTGTACTTGCACTCGCCTTTCCTGGCCTGGACTGGTTTGGAATTTTTTTTTTAAGCCGGCCTCTCTTGGCCTGGCCTGTTCTGGCGTTGACTTTCTTGGCATGTCTGGGCTTGCCTTACGTTTCCTGCTCATCCCTTGATTCATTTTGCCTTACCTTGCTCTGTATGGCCTCTGTATGGCCTCGCCTGGTCACATCTCGCCGAACCTGCTCTAGCCTGTCCTTTCCTGCCTGGATATTTCTTGTCTTGCATTGCAGGGACGTGATTGGCCGGGCCTTGCCTGGCCTGGATTAGCCTGGAATGCTCAAGCCGGTCCTGCCCGGTCCTAGCCTGGCCTGGCATTGATAGGCGTTACCTTGCCTGGCCTTGCAATGGATGGCAAGTGCCGGCAAGGCCAGGCCAGGCACGGCATGGCAAAACAACGCCAGGCGAGGCAAGGCAAGTTGAAGCCCGGCCAGGCAAGGCAAATCTAGGCAAAGCAAGGCCACACAAGGCCAGAAAAAGCAGGGCAAGTCTAGGCCAGGCAGTGCTAGGCGAGGCAAAGCAAGGCTTGGCAGAGCAAGTCCAGGCAAAGCAAGGTAAGTCCAGGACAAACAGGGCAAGGCACGGCTAGCCCATACAAGCCTAGGCAGTGCTAGCCAAGTGCAGGCAAGGCTATGCAAGACAAACCAAGGCTAGGCCATGCAAAGGCAAGTCCAGGCCAGGCCGGGCAAGGGAAGGCAAGGCCAGACAAGGCATGGCAATGCACGGCAAGTCCAGGCAAGACAAGGCAAGTCCAAGCCAGGCAGGGCCAGGCTAGCCAAGTAAGGCAAGGCAAGTGCAGGCAAGACAGAGCACGTCCAGGCCAGTCACGGCAAGGAAAGGCAAAGCAACGCAAGGCAAGTCCAGGCAAGACAAAGCAAGGTCAAGCCAGGCAGGGCTACGCAAGGCCAAGTAAGGCAAGGCAAGTTTAGGCAACGCACGGCAAGTCCAGGCTAGGCGAGGCAATGCATGGCAAATCGAGGCAAGGCCGAGTCAGGCAAGTCAGGACCAGTCAAAGCAAGGAAAGGCAAGGCGACGCTAGCAAAGTTCAGGCAAGGCGAGGCAAGGCAAGACATAGCAAGACAGCGCCAGGCCAGGCTAGGCAACACTAGGCAAGGCCATGCCATGCAAGGGAAGGACATGCAAGTTAAGGCCAGGTCAGGCGGTTCAAGGCCAGGTAAGACAAGGCTTGTCTTTGACTTTCCGTGCTTTGCCCTGCATGGCACGGACTTTCCTGGCCGTGCCTTGCCTTGCGTTGCCTATGCCTTGTTTTGCTTGGCCTTGTCTTGCGTGGTCTTGCCTTCCCTAGCTGTGACTGTGCTGGGCTAGCCTCGCCTTTCCTGGACGTGCCTTGCCTTGCCTGGCCTTGCGGGGCCTTGTTTTGCCGTGCCTTGCCTTGCCTGACTGGCCTGGACATGCATGGCCTTGCCTTGCCTTGACTGGCCTTGCCTTGCCCTGCCGTGACTACCCTGGAAATGCCTTGCCTTGCTCTGCCTGGCCTTACCTTGCATGGCCCGTCCTGGCCTAACTTTGAATTGGCTTTTTTGCGTTTCCTTGGCTTGCCTGGTTTTGCCTGGCCTTGCCAAGCCGTGCTTTGCCCCCCCTGGCCTGGACTTGACTTGTGTGGCCTGGCTTTGCCTTGTCTAGGCTGGCCTTGCCTTGACTGGCCTTGCATTGCCTTGCTTTGCCTTTTCCTGCATGGCCTGGTCTTGCCTTGCGTTGCTTGGCCTTGCCTGGCCCTGTCTGGCCTGGCCTGGCCTGGCCTTGCATTGCATTTCTTTGCCTGGTCTTGCCCTGCCTGGCATGGGCATGCATTGCCTTGCCTTGCCTTGCCTTGCCTTGCCTTGCCTTGCGTTGCCTTGGTGTACTTGCACTCGCCTTTCCTGGCCTGGACTGGTTTGGAATTTTTTTTTTAAGCCGGCCTCTCTTGGCCTGGCCTGTTCTGGCGTTGACTTTCTTGGCATGTCTGGGCTTGCCTTACGTTTCCTGCTCATCCCTTGATTCATTTTGCCTTACCTTGCTCTGTATGGCCTCTGTATGGCCTCGCCTGGTCACATCTCGCCGAACCTGCTCTAGCCTGTCCTTTCCTGCCTGGATATTTCTTGTCTTGCATTGCAGGGACGTGATTGGCCGGGCCTTGCCTGGCCTGGATTAGCCTGGAATGCTCAAGCCGGTCCTGCCCGGTCCTAGCCTGGCCTGGCATTGATAGGCGTTACCTTGCCTGGCCTTGCAATGGATGGCAAGTGCCGGCAAGGCCAGGCCAGGCACGGCATGGCAAAACAACGCCAGGCGAGGCAAGGCAAGTTGAAGCCCGGCCAGGCAAGGCAAATCTAGGCAAAGCAAGGCCACACAAGGCCAGAAAAAGCAGGGCAAGTCTAGGCCAGGCAGTGCTAGGCAAGGCAAAGCAAGGCTTGGCAGAGCAAGTCCAGGCAAAGCAAGGTAAGTCCAGGACAAACAGGGCAAGGCACGGCTAGCCCATACAAGCCTAGGCAGTGCTAGCCAAGTGCAGGCAAGGCTATGCAAGACAAACCAAGGCTAGGCCATGCAAAGGCAAGTCCAGGCCAGGCCGGGCAAGGGAAGGCAAGGCCAGACAAGGCATGGCAATGCACGGCAAGTCCAGGCAAGACAAGGCAAGTCCAAGCCAGGCAGGGCCAGGCTAGCCAAGTAAGGCAAGGCAAGTGCAGGCAAGACAGAGCACGTCCAGGCCAGTCACGGCAAGGAAAGGCAAAGCAACGCAAGGCAAGTCCAGGCAAGACAAAGCAAGGTCAAGCCAGGCAGGGCTACGCAAGGCCAAGTAAGGCAAGGCAAGTTTAGGCAACGCACGGCAAGTCCAGGCTAGGCGAGGCAATGCATGGCAAATCGAGGCAAGGCCGAGTCAGGCAAGTCAGGACCAGTCAAAGCAAGGAAAGGCAAGGCGACGCTAGCAAAGTTCAGGCAAGGCGAGGCAAGGCAAGACATAGCAAGACAGCGCCAGGCCAGGCTAGGCAACACTAGGCAAGGCCATGCCATGCAAGGGAAGGACATGCAAGTTAAGGCCAGGTCAGGCGGTTCAAGGCCAGGTAAGACAAGGCTTGTCTTTGACTTTCCGTGCTTTGCCCTGCATGGCACGGACTTTCCTGGCCGTGCCTTGCCTTGCGTTGCCTATGCCTTGTTTTGCTTGGCCTTGTCTTGCGTGGTCTTGCCTTCCCTAGCTGTGACTGTGCTGGGCTAGCCTCGCCTTTCCTGGACGTGCCTTGCCTTGCCTGGCCTTGCGGGGCCTTGTTTTGCCGTGCCTTGCCTTGCCTGACTGGCCTGGACATGCATGGCCTTGCCTTGCCTTGACTGGCCTTGCCTTGCCCTGCCGTGACTACCCTGGAAATGCCTTGCCTTGCTCTGCCTGGCCTTACCTTGCATGGCCCGTCCTGGCCTAACTTTGAATTGGCTTTTTTGCGTTTCCTTGGCTTGCCTGGTTTTGCCTGGCCTTGCCAAGCCGTGCTTTGCCCCCCCTGGCCTGGACTTGACTTGTGTGGCCTGGCTTTGCCTTGTCTAGGCTGGCCTTGCCTTGACTGGCCTTGCATTGCCTTGCTTTGCCTTTTCCTGCATGGCCTGGTCTTGCCTTGCGTTGCTTGGCCTTGCCTGGCCCTGTCTGGCCTGGCCTGGCCTGGCCTTGCATTGCATTTCTTTGCCTGGTCTTGCCCTGCCTGGCATGGGCATGCATTGCCTTGCCTTGCCTTGCCTTGCCTTGCCTTGCCTTGCGTTGCCTTGGTGTACTTGCACTCGCCTTTCCTGGCCTGGACTGGTTTGGAATTTTTTTTTTAAGCCGGCCTCTCTTGGCCTGGCCTGTTCTGGCGTTGACTTTCTTGGCATGTCTGGGCTTGCCTTACGTTTCCTGCTCATCCCTTGATTCATTTTGCCTTACCTTGCTCTGTATGGCCTCTGTATGGCCTCGCCTGGTCACATCTCGCCGAACCTGCTCTAGCCTGTCCTTTCCTGCCTGGATATTTCTTGTCTTGCATTGCAGGGACGTGATTGGCCGGGCCTTGCCTGGCCTGGATTAGCCTGGAATGCTCAAGCCGGTCCTGCCCGGTCCTAGCCTGGCCTGGCATTGATAGGCGTTACCTTGCCTGGCCTTGCAATGGATGGCAAGTGCCGGCAAGGCCAGGCCAGGCACGGCATGGCAAAACAACGCCAGGCGAGGCAAGGCAAGTTGAAGCCCGGCCAGGCAAGGCAAATCTAGGCAAAGCAAGGCCACACAAGGCCAGAAAAAGCAGGGCAAGTCTAGGCCAGGCAGTGCTAGGCGAGGCAAAGCAAGGCTTGGCAGAGCAAGTCCAGGCAAAGCAAGGTAAGTCCAGGACAAACAGGGCAAGGCACGGCTAGCCCATACAAGCCTAGGCAGTGCTAGCCAAGTGCAGGCAAGGCTATGCAAGACAAACCAAGGCTAGGCCATGCAAAGGCAAGTCCAGGCCAGGCCGGGCAAGGGAAGGCAAGGCCAGACAAGGCATGGCAATGCACGGCAAGTCCAGGCAAGACAAGGCAAGTCCAAGCCAGGCAGGGCCAGGCTAGCCAAGTAAGGCAAGGCAAGTGCAGGCAAGACAGAGCACGTCCAGGCCAGTCACGGCAAGGAAAGGCAAAGCAACGCAAGGCAAGTCCAGGCAAGACAAAGCAAGGTCAAGCCAGGCAGGGCTACGCAAGGCCAAGTAAGGCAAGGCAAGTTTAGGCAACGCACGGCAAGTCCAGGCTAGGCGAGGCAATGCATGGCAAATCGAGGCAAGGCCGAGTCAGGCAAGTCAGGACCAGTCAAAGCAAGGAAAGGCAAGGCGACGCTAGCAAAGTTCAGGCAAGGCGAGGCAAGGCAAGACATAGCAAGACAGCGCCAGGCCAGGCTAGGCAACACTAGGCAAGGCCATGCCATGCAAGGGAAGGACATGCAAGTTAAGGCCAGGTCAGGCGGTTCAAGGCCAGGTAAGACAAGGCTTGTCTTTGACTTTCCGTGCTTTGCCCTGCATGGCACGGACTTTCCTGGCCGTGCCTTGCCTTGCGTTGCCTATGCCTTGTTTTGCTTGGCCTTGTCTTGCGTGGTCTTGCCTTCCCTAGCTGTGACTGTGCTGGGCTAGCCTCGCCTTTCCTGGACGTGCCTTGCCTTGCCTGGCCTTGCGGGGCCTTGTTTTGCCGTGCCTTGCCTTGCCTGACTGGCCTGGACATGCATGGCCTTGCCTTGCCTTGACTGGCCTTGCCTTGCCCTGCCGTGACTACCCTGGAAATGCCTTGCCTTGCTCTGCCTGGCCTTACCTTGCATGGCCCGTCCTGGCCTAACTTTGAATTGGCTTTTTTGCGTTTCCTTGGCTTGCCTGGTTTTGCCTGGCCTTGCCAAGCCGTGCTTTGCCCCCCCTGGCCTGGACTTGACTTGTGTGGCCTGGCTTTGCCTTGTCTAGGCTGGCCTTGCCTTGACTGGCCTTGCATTGCCTTGCTTTGCCTTTTCCTGCATGGCCTGGTCTTGCCTTGCGTTGCTTGGCCTTGCCTGGCCCTGTCTGGCCTGGCCTGGCCTGGCCTTGCATTGCATTTCTTTGCCTGGTCTTGCCCTGCCTGGCATGGGCATGCATTGCCTTGCCTTGCCTTGCCTTGCCTTGCCTTGCCTTGCGTTGCCTTGGTGTACTTGCACTCGCCTTTCCTGGCCTGGACTGGTTTGGAATTTTTTTTTTAAGCCGGCCTCTCTTGGCCTGGCCTGTTCTGGCGTTGACTTTCTTGGCATGTCTGGGCTTGCCTTACGTTTCCTGCTCATCCCTTGATTCATTTTGCCTTACCTTGCTCTGTATGGCCTCTGTATGGCCTCGCCTGGTCACATCTCGCCGAACCTGCTCTAGCCTGTCCTTTCCTGCCTGGATATTTCTTGTCTTGCATTGCAGGGACGTGATTGGCCGGGCCTTGCCTGGCCTGGATTAGCCTGGAATGCTCAAGCCGGTCCTGCCCGGTCCTAGCCTGGCCTGGCATTGATAGGCGTTACCTTGCCTGGCCTTGCAATGGATGGCAAGTGCCGGCAAGGCCAGGCCAGGCACGGCATGGCAAAACAACGCCAGGCGAGGCAAGGCAAGTTGAAGCCCGGCCAGGCAAGGCAAATCTAGGCAAAGCAAGGCCACACAAGGCCAGAAAAAGCAGGGCAAGTCTAGGCCAGGCAGTGCTAGGCGAGGCAAAGCAAGGCTTGGCAGAGCAAGTCCAGGCAAAGCAAGGTAAGTCCAGGACAAACAGGGCAAGGCACGGCTAGCCCATACAAGCCTAGGCAGTGCTAGCCAAGTGCAGGCAAGGCTATGCAAGACAAACCAAGGCTAGGCCATGCAAAGGCAAGTCCAGGCCAGGCCGGGCAAGGGAAGGCAAGGCCAGACAAGGCATGGCAATGCACGGCAAGTCCAGGCAAGACAAGGCAAGTCCAAGCCAGGCAGGGCCAGGCTAGCCAAGTAAGGCAAGGCAAGTGCAGGCAAGACAGAGCACGTCCAGGCCAGTCACGGCAAGGAAAGGCAAAGCAACGCAAGGCAAGTCCAGGCAAGACAAAGCAAGGTCAAGCCAGGCAGGGCTACGCAAGGCCAAGTAAGGCAAGGCAAGTTTAGGCAACGCACGGCAAGTCCAGGCTAGGCGAGGCAATGCATGGCAAATCGAGGCAAGGCCGAGTCAGGCAAGTCAGGACCAGTCAAAGCAAGGAAAGGCAAGGCGACGCTAGCAAAGTTCAGGCAAGGCGAGGCAAGGCAAGACATAGCAAGACAGCGCCAGGCCAGGCTAGGCAACACTAGGCAAGGCCATGCCATGCAAGGGAAGGACATGCAAGTTAAGGCCAGGTCAGGCGGTTCAAGGCCAGGTAAGACAAGGCTTGTCTTTGACTTTCCGTGCTTTGCCCTGCATGGCACGGACTTTCCTGGCCGTGCCTTGCCTTGCGTTGCCTATGCCTTGTTTTGCTTGGCCTTGTCTTGCGTGGTCTTGCCTTCCCTAGCTGTGACTGTGCTGGGCTAGCCTCGCCTTTCCTGGACGTGCCTTGCCTTGCCTGGCCTTGCGGGGCCTTGTTTTGCCGTGCCTTGCCTTGCCTGACTGGCCTGGACATGCATGGCCTTGCCTTGCCTTGACTGGCCTTGCCTTGCCCTGCCGTGACTACCCTGGAAATGCCTTGCCTTGCTCTGCCTGGCCTTACCTTGCATGGCCCGTCCTGGCCTAACTTTGAATTGGCTTTTTTGCGTTTCCTTGGCTTGCCTGGTTTTGCCTGGCCTTGCCAAGCCGTGCTTTGCCCCCCTGGCCTGGACTTGACTTGTGTGGCCTGGCTTTGCCTTGTCTAGGCTGGCCTTGCCTTGACTGGCCTTGCATTGCCTTGCTTTGCCTTTTCCTGCATGGCCTGGTCTTGCCTTGCGTTGCTTGGCCTTGCCTGGCCCTGTCTGGCCTGGCCTGGCCTGGCCTTGCATTGCATTTCTTTGCCTGGTCTTGCCCTGCCTGGCATGGGCATGCATTGCCTTGCCTTGCCTTGCCTTGCCTTGCCTTGCCTTGCGTTGCCTTGGTGTACTTGCACTCGCCTTTCCTGGCCTGGACTGGTTTGGAATTTTTTTTTTAAGCCGGCCTCTCTTGGCCTGGCCTGTTCTGGCGTTGACTTTCTTGGCATGTCTGGGCTTGCCTTACGTTTCCTGCTCATCCCTTGATTCATTTTGCCTTACCTTGCTCTGTATGGCCTCTGTATGGCCTCGCCTGGTCACATCTCGCCGAACCTGCTCTAGCCTGTCCTTTCCTGCCTGGATATTTCTTGTCTTGCATTGCAGGGACGTGATTGGCCGGGCCTTGCCTGGCCTGGATTAGCCTGGAATGCTCAAGCCGGTCCTGCCCGGTCCTAGCCTGGCCTGGCATTGATAGGCGTTACCTTGCCTGGCCTTGCAATGGATGGCAAGTGCCGGCAAGGCCAGGCCAGGCACGGCATGGCAAAACAACGCCAGGCGAGGCAAGGCAAGTTGAAGCCCGGCCAGGCAAGGCAAATCTAGGCAAAGCAAGGCCACACAAGGCCAGAAAAAGCAGGGCAAGTCTAGGCCAGGCAGTGCTAGGCGAGGCAAAGCAAGGCTTGGCAGAGCAAGTCCAGGCAAAGCAAGGTAAGTCCAGGACAAACAGGGCAAGGCACGGCTAGCCCATACAAGCCTAGGCAGTGCTAGCCAAGTGCAGGCAAGGCTATGCAAGACAAACCAAGGCTAGGCCATGCAAAGGCAAGTCCAGGCCAGGCCGGGCAAGGGAAGGCAAGGCCAGACAAGGCATGGCAATGCACGGCAAGTCCAGGCAAGACAAGGCAAGTCCAAGCCAGGCAGGGCCAGGCTAGCCAAGTAAGGCAAGGCAAGTGCAGGCAAGACAGAGCACGTCCAGGCCAGTCACGGCAAGGAAAGGCAAAGCAACGCAAGGCAAGTCCAGGCAAGACAAAGCAAGGTCAAGCCAGGCAGGGCTACGCAAGGCCAAGTAAGGCAAGGCAAGTTTAGGCAACGCACGGCAAGTCCAGGCTAGGCGAGGCAATGCATGGCAAATCGAGGCAAGGCCGAGTCAGGCAAGTCAGGACCAGTCAAAGCAAGGAAAGGCAAGGCGACGCTAGCAAAGTTCAGGCAAGGCGAGGCAAGGCAAGACATAGCAAGACAGCGCCAGGCCAGGCTAGGCAACACTAGGCAAGGCCATGCCATGCAAGGGAAGGACATGCAAGTTAAGGCCAGGTCAGGCGGTTCAAGGCCAGGTAAGACAAGGCTTGTCTTTGACTTTCCGTGCTTTGCCCTGCATGGCACGGACTTTCCTGGCCGTGCCTTGCCTTGCGTTGCCTATGCCTTGTTTTGCTTGGCCTTGTCTTGCGTGGTCTTGCCTTCCCTAGCTGTGACTGTGCTGGGCTAGCCTCGCCTTTCCTGGACGTGCCTTGCCTTGCCTGGCCTTGCGTGGCCTTGTTTTGCCGTGCCTTGCCTTGCCCGACAGGCCTGGACATGCATGGCCTTGCCTTGCCTTGACTGGCCTTGCCTTGCCCTGCCGTGACTACCCTGGAAATGCCTTGCCTTGCTCTGCCTGGCCTTACCTTGCATGGCCCGTCCTGGCCTAACTTTGAATTGGCTTTTTTGCGTTTCCTTGGCTTGCCTGGTTTTGCCTGGCCTTGCCAAGCCGTGCTTTGCCCCCCCTGGCCTGGACTTGACTTGTGTGGCCTGGCTTTGCCTTGTCTAGGCTGGCCTTGCCTTGACTGGCCTTGCATTGCCTTGCTTTGCCTTTTCCTGCATGGCCTGGTCTTGCCTTGCGTTGCTTGGCCTTGCCTGGCCCTGTCTGGCCTGGCCTGGCCTGGCCTTGCATTGCATTTCTTTGCCTGGTCTTGCCCTGCCTGGCATGGGCATGCATTGCCTTGCCTTGCCTTGCCTTGCCTTGCCTTGCCTTGCGTTGCCTTGGTGTACTTGCACTCGCCTTTCCTGGCCTGGACTGGTTTGGAATTTTTTTTTTAAGCCGGCCTCTCTTGGCCTGGCCTGTTCTGGCGTTGACTTTCTTGGCATGTCTGGGCTTGCCTTACGTTTCCTGCTCATCCCTTGATTCATTTTGCCTTACCTTGCTCTGTATGGCCTCTGTATGGCCTCGCCTGGTCACATCTCGCCGAACCTGCTCTAGCCTGTCCTTTCCTGCCTGGATATTTCTTGTCTTGCATTGCAGGGACGTGATTGGCCGGGCCTTGCCTGGCCTGGATTAGCCTGGAATGCTCAAGCCGGTCCTGCCCGGTCCTAGCCTGGCCTGGCATTGATAGGCGTTACCTTGCCTGGCCTTGCAATGGATGGCAAGTGCCGGCAAGGCCAGGCCAGGCACGGCATGGCAAAACAACGCCAGGCGAGGCAAGGCAAGTTGAAGCCCGGCCAGGCAAGGCAAATCTAGGCAAAGCAAGGCCACACAAGGCCAGAAAAAGCAGGGCAAGTCTAGGCCAGGCAGTGCTAGGCGAGGCAAAGCAAGGCTTGGCAGAGCAAGTCCAGGCAAAGCAAGGTAAGTCCAGGACAAACAGGGCAAGGCACGGCTAGCCCATACAAGCCTAGGCAGTGCTAGCCAAGTGCAGGCAAGGCTATGCAAGACAAACCAAGGCTAGGCCATGCAAAGGCAAGTCCAGGCCAGGCCGGGCAAGGGAAGGCAAGGCCAGACAAGGCATGGCAATGCACGGCAAGTCCAGGCAAGACAAGGCAAGTCCAAGCCAGGCAGGGCCAGGCTAGCCAAGTAAGGCAAGGCAAGTGCAGGCAAGACAGAGCACGTCCAGGCCAGTCACGGCAAGGAAAGGCAAAGCAACGCAAGGCAAGTCCAGGCAAGACAAAGCAAGGTCAAGCCAGGCAGGGCTACGCAAGGCCAAGTAAGGCAAGGCAAGTTTAGGCAACGCACGGCAAGTCCAGGCTAGGCGAGGCAATGCATGGCAAATCGAGGCAAGGCCGAGTCAGGCAAGTCAGGACCAGTCAAAGCAAGGAAAGGCAAGGCGACGCTAGCAAAGTTCAGGCAAGGCGAGGCAAGGCAAGACATAGCAAGACAGCGCCAGGCCAGGCTAGGCAACACTAGGCAAGGCCATGCCATGCAAGGGAAGGACATGCAAGTTAAGGCCAGGTCAGGCGGTTCAAGGCCAGGTAAGACAAGGCTTGTCTTTGACTTTCCGTGCTTTGCCCTGCATGGCACGGACTTTCCTGGCCGTGCCTTGCCTTGCGTTGCCTATGCCTTGTTTTGCTTGGCCTTGTCTTGCGTGGTCTTGCCTTCCCTAGCTGTGACTGTGCTGGGCTAGCCTCGCCTTTCCTGGACGTGCCTTGCCTTGCCTGGCCTTGCGGGGCCTTGTTTTGCCGTGCCTTGCCTTGCCCGACAGGCCTGGACATGCATGGCCTTGCCTTGCCTTGACTGGCCTTGCCTTGCCCTGCCGTGACTACCCTGGAAATGCCTTGCCTTGCTCTGCCTGGCCTTACCTTGCATGGCCCGTCCTGGCCTAACTTTGAATTGGCTTTTTTGCGTTTCCTTGGCTTGCCTGGTTTTGCCTGGCCTTGCCAAGCCGTGCTTTGCCCCCCCTGGCCTGGACTTGACTTGTGTGGCCTGGCTTTGCCTTGTCTAGGCTGGCCTTGCCTTGACTGGCCTTGCATTGCCTTGCTTTGCCTTTTCCTGCATGGCCTGGTTTTGCCTTGCGTTGCTTGGCCTTGCCTGGCCCTGTCTGGCCTGGCCTGGCCTGGCCTTGCATTGCATTTCTTTGCCTGGTCTTGCCCTGCCTGGCATGGGCATGCATTGCCTTGCCTTGCCTTGCCTTGCCTTGCCTTGCCTTGCGTTGCCTTGGTGTACTTGCACTCGCCTTTCCTGGCCTGGACTGGTTTGGAATTTTTTTTTTAAGCCGGCCTCTCTTGGCCTGGCCTGTTCTGGCGTTGACTTTCTTGGCATGTCTGGGCTTGCCTTACGTTTCCTGCTCATCCCTTGATTCATTTTGCCTTACCTTGCTCTGTATGGCCTCTGTATGGCCTCGCCTGGTCACATCTCGCCGAACCTGCTCTAGCCTGTCCTTTCCTGCCTGGATATTTCTTGTCTTGCATTGCAGGGACGTGATTGGCCGGGCCTTGCCTGGCCTGGATTAGCCTGGAATGCTCAAGCCGGTCCTGCCCGGTCCTAGCCTGGCCTGGCATTGATAGGCGTTACCTTGCCTGGCCTTGCAATGGATGGCAAGTGCCGGCAAGGCCAGGCCAGGCACGGCATGGCAAAACAACGCCAGGCGAGGCAAGGCAAGTTGAAGCCCGGCCAGGCAAGGCAAATCTAGGCAAAGCAAGGCCACACAAGGCCAGAAAAAGCAGGGCAAGTCTAGGCCAGGCAGTGCTAGGCGAGGCAAAGCAAGGCTTGGCAGAGCAAGTCCAGGCAAAGCAAGGTAAGTCCAGGACAAACAGGGCAAGGCACGGCTAGCCCATACAAGCCTAGGCAGTGCTAGCCAAGTGCAGGCAAGGCTATGCAAGACAAACCAAGGCTAGGCCATGCAAAGGCAAGTCCAGGCCAGGCCGGGCAAGGGAAGGCAAGGCCAGACAAGGCATGGCAATGCACGGCAAGTCCAGGCAAGACAAGGCAAGTCCAAGCCAGGCAGGGCCAGGCTAGCCAAGTAAGGCAAGGCAAGTGCAGGCAAGACAGAGCACGTCCAGGCCAGTCACGGCAAGGAAAGGCAAAGCAACGCAAGGCAAGTCCAGGCAAGACAAAGCAAGGTCAAGCCAGGCAGGGCTACGCAAGGCCAAGTAAGGCAAGGCAAGTTTAGGCAACGCACGGCAAGTCCAGGCTAGGCGAGGCAATGCATGGCAAATCGAGGCAAGGCCGAGTCAGGCAAGTCAGGACCAGTCAAAGCAAGGAAAGGCAAGGCGACGCTAGCAAAGTTCAGGCAAGGCGAGGCAAGGCAAGACATAGCAAGACAGCGCCAGGCCAGGCTAGGCAACACTAGGCAAGGCCATGCCATGCAAGGGAAGGACATGCAAGTTAAGGCCAGGTCAGGCGGTTCAAGGCCAGGTAAGACAAGGCTTGTCTTTGACTTTCCGTGCTTTGCCCTGCATGGCACGGACTTTCCTGGCCGTGCCTTGCCTTGCGTTGCCTATGCCTTGTTTTGCTTGGCCTTGTCTTGCGTGGTCTTGCCTTCCCTAGCTGTGACTGTGCTGGGCTAGCCTCGCCTTTCCTGGACGTGCCTTGCCTTGCCTGGCCTTGCGGGGCCTTGTTTTGCCGTGCCTTGCCTTGCCTGACTGGCCTGGACATGCATGGCCTTGCCTTGCCTTGACTGGCCTTGCCTTGCCCTGCCGTGACTACCCTGGAAATGCCTTGCCTTGCTCTGCCTGGCCTTACCTTGCATGGCCCGTCCTGGCCTAACTTTGAATTGGCTTTTTTGCGTTTCCTTGGCTTGCCTGGTTTTGCCTGGCCTTGCCAAGCCGTGCTTTGCCCCCCCTGGCCTGGACTTGACTTGTGTGGCCTGGCTTTGCCTTGTCTAGGCTGGCCTTGCCTTGACTGGCCTTGCATTGCCTTGCTTTGCCTTTTCCTGCATGGCCTGGTCTTGCCTTGCGTTGCTTGGCCTTGCCTGGCCCTGTCTGGCCTGGCCTGGCCTGGCCTTGCATTGCATTTCTTTGCCTGGTCTTGCCCTGCCTGGCATGGGCATGCATTGCCTTGCCTTGCCTTGCCTTGCCTTGCCTTGCCTTGCGTTCCCTTGGTGTACTTGCACTCGCCTTTCCTGGCCTGGACTGGTTTGGAATTTTTTTTTTAAGCCGGCCTCTCTTGGCCTGGCCTGTTCTGGCGTTGACTTTCTTGGCATGTCTGGGCTTGCCTTACGTTTCCTGCTCATCCCTTGATTCATTTTGCCTTACCTTGCTCTGTATGGCCTCTGTATGGCCTCGCCTGGTCACATCTCGCCGAACCTGCTCTAGCCTGTCCTTTCCTGCCTGGATATTTCTTGTCTTGCATTGCAGGGACGTGATTGGCCGGGCCTTGCCTGGCCTGGATTAGCCTGGAATGCTCAAGCCGGTCCTGCCCGGTCCTAGCCTGGCCTGGCATTGATAGGCGTTACCTTGCCTGGCCTTGCAATGGATGGCAAGTGCCGGCAAGGCCAGGCCAGGCACGGCATGGCAAAACAACGCCAGGCGAGGCAAGGCAAGTTGAAGCCCGGCCAGGCAAGGCAAATCTAGGCAAAGCAAGGCCACACAAGGCCAGAAAAAGCAGGGCAAGTCTAGGCCAGGCAGTGCTAGGCGAGGCAAAGCAAGGCTTGGCAGAGCAAGTCCAGGCAAAGCAAGGTAAGTCCAGGACAAACAGGGCAAGGCACGGCTAGCCCATACAAGCCTAGGCAGTGCTAGCCAAGTGCAGGCAAGGCTATGCAAGACAAACCAAGGCTAGGCCATGCAAAGGCAAGTCCAGGCCAGGCCGGGCAAGGGAAGGCAAGGCCAGACAAGGCATGGCAATGCACGGCAAGTCCAGGCAAGACAAGGCAAGTCCAAGCCAGGCAGGGCCAGGCTAGCCAAGTAAGGCAAGGCAAGTGCAGGCAAGACAGAGCACGTCCAGGCCAGTCACGGCAAGGAAAGGCAAAGCAACGCAAGGCAAGTCCAGGCAAGACAAAGCAAGGTCAAGCCAGGCAGGGCTACGCAAGGCCAAGTAAGGCAAGGCAAGTTTAGGCAACGCACGGCAAGTCCAGGCTAGGCGAGGCAATGCATGGCAAATCGAGGCAAGGCCGAGTCAGGCAAGTCAGGACCAGTCAAAGCAAGGAAAGGCAAGGCGACGCTAGCAAAGTTCAGGCAAGGCGAGGCAAGGCAAGACATAGCAAGACAGCGCCAGGCCAGGCTAGGCAACACTAGGCAAGGCCATGCCATGCAAGGGAAGGACATGCAAGTTAAGGCCAGGTCAGGCGGTTCAAGGCCAGGTAAGACAAGGCTTGTCTTTGACTTTCCGTGCTTTGCCCTGCATGGCACGGACTTTCCTGGCCGTGCCTTGCCTTGCGTTGCCTATGCCTTGTTTTGCTTGGCCTTGTCTTGCGTGGTCTTGCCTTCCCTAGCTGTGACTGTGCTGGGCTAGCCTCGCCTTTCCTGGACGTGCCTTGCCTTGCCTGGCCTTGCGTGGCCTTGTTTTGCCGTGCCTTGCCTTGCCCGACAGGCCTGGACATGCATGGCCTTGCCTTGCCTTGACTGGCCTTGCCTTGCCCTGCCGTGACTACCCTGGAAATGCCTTGCCTTGCTCTGCCTGGCCTTACCTTGCATGGCCCGTCCTGGCCTAACTTTGAATTGGCTTTTTTGCGTTTCCTTGGCTTGCCTGGTTTTGCCTGGCCTTGCCAAGCCGTGCTTTGCCCCCCCTGGCCTGGACTTGACTTGTGTGGCCTGGCTTTGCCTTGTCTAGGCTGGCCTTGCCTTGACTGGCCTTGCATTGCCTTGCTTTGCCTTTTCCTGCATGGCCTGGTTTTGCCTTGCGTTGCTTGGCCTTGCCTGGCCCTGTCTGGCCTGGCCTGGCCTGGCCTTGCATTGCATTTCTTTGCCTGGTCTTGCCCTGCCTGGCATGGGCATGCATTGCCTTGCCTTGCCTTGCCTTGCCTTGCCTTGCCTTGCGTTGCCTTGGTGTACTTGCACTCGCCTTTCCTGGCCTGGACTGGTTTGGAATTTTTTTTTTAAGCCGGCCTCTCTTGGCCTGGCCTGTTCTGGCGTTGACTTTCTTGGCATGTCTGGGCTTGCCTTACGTTTCCTGCTCATCCCTTGATTCATTTTGCCTTACCTTGCTCTGTATGGCCTCTGTATGGCCTCGCCTGGTCACATCTCGCCGAACCTGCTCTAGCCTGTCCTTTCCTGCCTGGATATTTCTTGTCTTGCATTGCAGGGACGTGATTGGCCGGGCCTTGCCTGGCCTGGATTAGCCTGGAATGCTCAAGCCGGTCCTGCCCGGTCCTAGCCTGGCCTGGCATTGATAGGCGTTACCTTGCCTGGCCTTGCAATGGATGGCAAGTGCCGGCAAGGCCAGGCCAGGCACGGCATGGCAAAACAACGCCAGGCGAGGCAAGGCAAGTTGAAGCCCGGCCAGGCAAGGCAAATCTAGGCAAAGCAAGGCCACACAAGGCCAGAAAAAGCAGGGCAAGTCTAGGCCAGGCAGTGCTAGGCGAGGCAAAGCAAGGCTTGGCAGAGCAAGTCCAGGCAAAGCAAGGTAAGTCCAGGACAAACAGGGCAAGGCACGGCTAGCCCATACAAGCCTAGGCAGTGCTAGCCAAGTGCAGGCAAGGCTATGCAAGACAAACCAAGGCTAGGCCATGCAAAGGCAAGTCCAGGCCAGGCCGGGCAAGGGAAGGCAAGGCCAGACAAGGCATGGCAATGCACGGCAAGTCCAGGCAAGACAAGGCAAGTCCAAGCCAGGCAGGGCCAGGCTAGCCAAGTAAGGCAAGGCAAGTGCAGGCAAGACAGAGCACGTCCAGGCCAGTCACGGCAAGGAAAGGCAAAGCAACGCAAGGCAAGTCCAGGCAAGACAAAGCAAGGTCAAGCCAGGCAGGGCTACGCAAGGCCAAGTAAGGCAAGGCAAGTTTAGGCAACGCACGGCAAGTCCAGGCTAGGCGAGGCAATGCATGGCAAATCGAGGCAAGGCCGAGTCAGGCAAGTCAGGACCAGTCAAAGCCAGGAAAGGCAAGGCGACGCTAGCAAAGTTCAGGCAAGGCGAGGCAAGGCAAGACATAGCAAGACAGCGCCAGGCCAGGCTAGGCAACACTAGGCAAGGCCATGCCATGCAAGGGAAGGACATGCAAGTTAAGGCCAGGTCAGGCGGTTCAAGGCCAGGTAAGACAAGGCTTGTCTTTGACTTTCCGTGCTTTGCCCTGCATGGCACGGACTTTCCTGGCCGTGCCTTGCCTTGCGTTGCCTATGCCTTGTTTTGCTTGGCCTTGTCTTGCGTGGTCTTGCCTTCCCTAGCTGTGACTGTGCTGGGCTAGCCTCGCCTTTCCTGGACGTGCCTTGCCTTGCCTGGCCTTGCGGGGCCTTGTTTTGCCGTGCCTTGCCTTGCCTGACTGGCCTGGACATGCATGGCCTTGCCTTGCCTTGACTGGCCTTGCCTTGCCCTGCCGTGACTACCCTGGAAATGCCTTGCCTTGCTCTGCCTGGCCTTACCTTGCATGGCCCGTCCTGGCCTAACTTTGAATTGGCTTTTTTGCGTTTCCTTGGCTTGCCTGGTTTTGCCTGGCCTTGCCAAGCCGTGCTTTGCCCCCCCTGGCCTGGACTTGACTTGTGTGGCCTGGCTTTGCCTTGTCTAGGCTGGCCTTGCCTTGACTGGCCTTGCATTGCCTTGCTTTGCCTTTTCCTGCATGGCCTGGTTTTGCCTTGCGTTGCTTGGCCTTGCCTGGCCCTGTCTGGCCTGGCCTGGCCTGGCCTTGCATTGCATTTCTTTGCCTGGTCTTGCCCTGCCTGGCATGGGCATGCATTGCCTTGTTTTGCCTTGCCTTGCCTTGCGTTGCCTTGGTGTACTTGCACTCGCCTTTCCTGGCCTGGACTGGTTTGGAATTTTTTTTTTAAGCCGGCCTGTCTTGGCCTGGCCAATTCTGGCGTTGACTTTCTTGGCATGTCTGGGCTTGCCTTACGTTTCCTGCTCATCCCTTGATTCATTTTGCCTTATCTTGCTCTGTATGGCCTCTGTATGGCCTCGCCTGGTCACATCTCGCCGATCCTGCTCTAGCCTGTTCTTTCCTGCCTGGATATTTCTTGTCTTGCATTTCAGGGACGTGATTGGCCGGGCCTTGCCTGGCCTGGATTAGCCTGGAATGCTCAAGCCGGTCTTGCCCGGTCCTAGCCTGGCCTGGCATTCATAGGCGTTACCTTGCCTGGCCTTGCAATGGATGGCAAGTGCCGGCAAGGCCAGGCCAGGCACGGCATGGCAAAACAACGCCAGGCGAGGCAAGGCAAGTTGAAGCCCGGCCAGGCAAGGCAAATCTAGGCAAAGCAAGGCCACACAAGGCCAGAAAAAGCAGGGCAAGTCTAGGCCAGGCAGTGCTAGGCGAGACAAAGCAAGGCTTGGCAGAGCAAGCCCAGGCAAAGCAAGGTAAGTCCAGGACAAACAGGGCAAGGCACGGCTAGCCCATACAAGCCTAGGCAGTGCTAGCCAAGTGCAGGCAAGGCTATGCAAGACAAACCAAGGCTAGGCCATGCAAAGGCAAGTCCAGGCCAGGCCGGGCAAGGGAAGGCAAGGCCAGACAAGGCATGGCAATGCACGGCAAGTCCAGGCAAGACAAGGCAAGTCCAAGCCAGGCAGGGCCAGGCTAGCCAAGTAAGGCAAGGCAAGTGCAGGCAAGACAGAGCACGTCCAGGCCAGTCACGGCAAGGAAAGGCAAAGCAATGCAAGGCAAGTCCAGGCAAGACAAAGCAAGGTCAAGCCAGGCAGGGCTACGCAAGGCCATGTAAGGCAAGGCAAGTTTAGGCAATGCACGGCAAGTCCAGGCTAGGCGAGGCAATGTATGGCAAATCGAGGCAAGGCCAAGTCAGGCAAGTCAGGACCAGTCAAAGCAAGGAAAGGCAAGGCGACGCTAGCAAAGTTCAGGCAAGGCGAGGCAAGGCAAGACATAGCAAAACAGCGCCAGGCCAGGCAAGGCAACACTAGGCAAGGCCATGCCATGCAAGGGAAGGACATGCAAGTTAAGGCCAGGCCAGGCGGTTCAAGGCCAGGTAAGACAAGGCTTGTCTTTGACTTTCCGTGCTTTGCCCTGCATGGCACGGACTTTCCTGGCCGTGCCTTGCCTTGCGTTGCCTATGCCTTGATTTGCTTGGCCTTGTCTTGCGTGGTCTTGCCTTCCCTAGCTGTGACTGTGCTGGGCTAGCCTCGCCTTTCCTGGACGTGCCTTGCCTTGCCTGGCCTTGCGGGGCCTTGTTTTGCCGTGCCTTGCCTTGCCTGACTGGCCTGGACATGCATGGCCTTGCCTTGCCTTGACTGGCCTTGCCTTGCCCTGCCGTGATTACCCTGGAAATGCCTTGCCTTGCTCTGCCTGGCCTTACCTTGCATGGCCCGTCCTGGCCTAACTTTGAATTGGCTTTTTTGCGTTTCCTTGGCTTGCCTGGTTTTGCCTGGCCTTGCCAAGCCGTGCTTTGCCCTCCCTGGCCTGGACTTGACTTGTGTGGCCTGGCTTTGCCTTGTCTAGGCTGGCCTTGCCTTGACTGGCCTTGCATTGCCTTGCTTTGCCTTTTCCTGCATGGCCTGGTTTTGCCTTGCGTTGCTTGGCCTTGCCTGGCCCTGTCTGACCTGGCCTGGCCTGGCCTTGCATTGCATTTCTTTGCCTGGTCTTGCCCTGCCTGGCATGGGCATGCATTGCCTTGCCTTGCCTTGCCTTGCCTTGCCTTGCGTTGCCTTGGTGTACTTGCACTCGCCTTACCTGGCCTGGACTGGTTTGGAATTTTTTTTTTAAGCCGGCCTCTCTTGGCCTGGCCTGTTCTGGCGTTGACTTTCTTGGCATGTCTGGGCTTGCCTTATGTTTCCTGCTCATACCTTGATTCATTTTGCCTTACCTTGCTCTGTATGGCCTCGCCTGGTCACATCTCGCCGATCCTGCTCTAGCCTGTTCTTTCCTGCCTGGATATTTCTTGTCTTGCATTTCAGGGACGTGATTGGCCGGGCCTTGCCTGGCCTGGATTAGCCTGGAATGCTCAAGCCGGTCCTGCCCGGTCCTAGCCTGGCCTGGCATTGATAGGCGTTACCTTGCCTGGCCTTGCAATGGATGGCAAGTGCCGGCAAGGCCAGGCCAGGCACGGCATGGCAAAACAACGCCAGGCGAGGCAAGGCAAGTTGAAGCCCGGCCAGGCAAGGCAAATCTAGGCAAAGCAAGGCCACACAAGGCCAGAAAAAGCAGGGCAAGTCTAGGCCAGGCAGTGCTAGGCGAGGCAAAGCAAGGCTTGGCAGGGCAAGTCCAGGCAAAGCAAGGTAAGTCCAGGACAAACAGGGCAAGGCACGGCTAGCCCATACAAGCCTAGGCAGTGCTAGCGAAGTGCAGGCAAGGCTATGCAAGACAAACCAAGGCTAGGCCATGTAAAGGCAAGTCCAGGCCAGGCCGGGCAAGGAAGGCAAGGCCAGACAAGGCATGGCAATGCACGGCAAGTCCAGGCAAGACAAGGCAAGTCCAAGCCAGGCAGGGCCAGGCTAGCCAAGTAAGGCAAGGCAAGTGCAGGCAAGACAGAGCACGTCCAGGCCAGTCACGGCAAGGAAAGGCAAAGCAATGCAAGGCAAGTCGAGGCAAGACAAAGCAAGGTCAAGCCAGGCAGGGCTACGCAAGGCCAAGTAAGGCAAGGCAAGTTTAGGCAATGCATGGCAAGTCCAGGCTAGGCGGGGAAATGCATGGCAAATCGAGGCTAGGCCAAGTCAGGCAAGTCAGGACCAGTCAAAGCCAGGAAAGGCAAGGCGACGCTAGCAAAGTTCAGGCAAGGCGAGGCAAGGCAAGACATAGCAAAACAGCGCCAGGCCAGGCAAGGCAACACTAGGCAAGGCCATGCCATGCAAGGGAAGGACATGCAAGTTAAGGCCAGGTCAGGCGGTTCAAGGCCAGGTAAGACAAGGCTTGTCTTTGACTTTCCGTGCTTTGCCCTGCATGGCACGGACTTTCCTGGCCGTGCCTTGCCTTGCGTTGCCTATGCCTTGTTTTGCTTGGCCTTGTCTTGCGTGGTCTTGCCTTCCCTAGCTGTGACTGTGCTGGGCTAGCCTCGCCTTTCCTGGACGTGCCTTGCCTTGCCTGGCCGTGCGTGGCCTTGTTTTGCCGTGCCTTGCCTTGCCTGACTGGCCTGGACATGCATGGCCTTGCCTTGCCTTGACTGGCCTTGCCTTGCCCTGCCGTGACTACCCTGGAAATGCCTTGCCTTGCTCTGCCTGGCCTTACCTTGCATGGCCCGTCCTGGCCTAACTTTGAATTGGCTTTTTTGCGTTTCCTTGGCTTACATGGTTTTGCCTGGCCTTGCCAAGCCGTGCTTTGCCCCCCCTGGCCTGGACTTGACTTGTCTGGCCTTGCCTGGCTTTGCCTTGTCTAGGCTGGCCTTGCCTTGACTGGCCTTGCATTGCCTTGCTTTGCCTTTTCCTGCATGGCCTGGTTTTGCCTTGCGTTGCTTGGCCTTGCCTGGCCCTGTCTGGCCTGGCCTGGCCTGGCCTTGCATTGCATTTCTTTACCTGGTCTTGCCCTGCCTGGCATGGGCATGCATTGCCTTGCCTTGCCTTGCCTTGCCTTGCCTTACCTGGCCTGGACTGGTTTGGAATTTTTTTTTTAAGCCGGCCTCTCTTGGCCTGGTCTGTTCTGGCGTTGACTTTCTTGGCATGTCTGGGCTTGCCTTACGTTTCCTGCTCATACCTTGATTCATTTTGCCTTACCTTGCTCTGTATGGCCTCTGTATGGCCTCGCCTGGTCACATCTCGCCGATCCTGCTCTAGCCTGTCCTTTCCTGCCTGGATATTTCTTGTCTTGCATTGCAGGGACGTGATTGGCCGGGCCTTGCCTGGCCTGGATTAGCCTGGAATGCTCAAGCCGGTCCTGCCCGGTCCTAGCCTGGCCTGGCATTGATAGGCGTTACCTTGCCTGGCCTTGCAATGGATGGCAAGTGCCGGCAAGGCCAGGCCAGGCACGGCATGGCAAAACAACGCCAGGCGAGGCAAGGCAAGTTGAAGCCCGGCCAGGCAAGGCAAATCTAGGCAAAGCAAGGCCACACAAGGCCAGAAAAAGCAGGGCAAGTCTAGGCCAGGCAGTGCTAGGCAAGGCAAAGCAAGGCTTGGCAGAGCAAGTCCAGGCAAAGCAAGGTAAGTCCAGGACAAACAGGGCAAGGCACGGCTAGCCCATACAAGCCTAGGCAGTGCTAGCCAAGTGCAGGCAAGGCTATGCAAGACAAACCAAGGCTAGGCCATGTAAAGGCAAGTCCAGGCCAGGCCGGGCAAGGAAGGCAAGGCCAGACAAGGCATGGCAATGCACGGCAAGTCCAGGCAAGACAAGGCAAGTCCAAGCCAGGCAGGGCCAGGCTAGCCAAGTAAGGCAAGGCAAGTGCAGGCAAGACAGAGCACGTCCAGGCCAGTCACGGCAAGGAAAGGCAAAGCAATGCTAGGCAAGTCGAGGCAAGACAAGGCAAGGTCAAACCAGGCAGGGCTACTCAAGGCCAAGTAAGGCAAGGCAAGTTCAGGCAATGCATGGCAAGTCCAGGCAAGGCAAGGCAACGCTAGCCAAGTCCAGGAAAGGTCATGCAAGACAAAACAAGGCCAGGCCAGGCAAAGCAATGCCAGGCACGGCCAGGCAAGGAAACGCTAGGCAAGGCAAAGCCAGTCAAGGCAAGGCAATGCATGGCAAATCGAGGCTAGGCCAAGTCAGGCAAGTCAAGACCAGTCAAAGCAAGGAAAGGCAAGGCGACGCTAGCAAAGTTCAGGCAAGGCGAGGCAAGGCAAGACATAGCAAAACAGCGCCAGGCCGGGCAAGGCAGCACTAGGCAAGGCCATGCCATTCAAGGGAAGGACTTTTCTCTTCGGAAATTCCCCATTTAAGCAAAAATCACGAGTTTTCTTTTCGGAATTCCCCCTTTTAATCGAATATCAAGAGTTTCATCTCCGAGAATCCCACATTTAAGCAAATATCACGTGTTTTCCATTCGGAAATCCCCCATTTAGGTGAAAATCATGAATTTTCTCCTCGGAAATCACCTATTCAAGCGAATATCACGGGTTTTTTCTTCGAGAATACCCCATTTAAGCGAAAATCACGTGTTTTCCTTTCAAAAATCCCACATTTAAGCAAATATCACGCGTTTTCTTTTCAAGAATCCCCCATTTAAGTGAAAATCATGCGTTTTCTCTTCGGAAATCCCCCATTTTAGCAAAAACGTCATGTTTCCTCTTCAGAAATCCCCCATTTAAGCAAAAATCACACGGTTTCTCATTAGAAATCCCCCATTTAAGCAAAAATTAAGCGTTTTCTCATCGCAAATCCCGCATTTAAGGGAAAATCATGCATTTTATCTTTGAAAATCCCCCATTTAAGCGATAATCCTGTGTTTTCTCTTCGGAAATCCCCCATTTAAGTGAAAATCACGTGTTTTCTTCTCGGAAATCCCCCATTTAAGCGAAAATCATGAGATTTCTTTTCAAAAATCCCACATTTAAGCGAAAATCACACATTTTCTCTTAGGAAAATTCCCATTTCATTGAATATCAACTGTTTTATCTCTGAGAATCCCACATTTAAGCAAATATCACGCGTTTTCTATTTGGAAATCCCCCATTTAAGCGAAAATCATGAATTTTCTCCTCGGAAATCCCCCCATTTAAGCAAATATCACGCGTTTTCTCATCAGAAATCCCCCATTTAAGCAAAAATCACGCGTTTTATCTTCGGAAATCCCCCATTTAAGCAAAAATCACGAGTTTTCTTTTCGGAAATCCCCCTTTTAATCGGATACCACGCTCTTTATCTCCGAGAATCCCACATTTAAGCAAATATCATGCGTTTTCTCTTCGGAAATCCCCCATTTTAGCGAAAATGTCGTGTTTCCTCTTCAGAAACCCCCATTTAAGCAAAAATCACACGGTTTCTCATCAGAAATCCCCCATTTAAGCAAAAATTACGCGTTTTCTCTTCGAGAATCCCCCATTTAAGTGAAAATCATGCATTTTATCTTTGAAAATCTCCCATTTAAGCGATAATCCTGTGTTTTCTCTTCGGAAATCCCCCATTTAAGTGAAAATCACGCGTTTTCTCTTCAGAAATCTGCCATTTAAGTGAAAATCATGAATTTTCTTCTCGGAAATCCCCCATTTTAGCGAAAATCACGCGTTTTCTCATCAGAAATCCCCCATTTAATCAAAAATTACGCGTTTTCTCTTCGAGAATCCCCATTTAAGTGAAAATCATGCATTTTATCTTCAGAAATCCCCCATTTAAGCGATAATCCTGTGTTTTCTCTTTGGAAATCCCCCATTTAAGTGAAAATCATGCGTTTTCTCTTCAGAAATCTGCCATTTA
>NW_024096004.1:0-121294 GCF_016699485.2 Gallus gallus | reverse complement strand
TTTTCACTTAAATGGGGGATTTTCCAAACGAAAATGCATGATTTTCTTTTTAGATGGGGGGATTTTCATAGAGAAAAGGCATGATTTTTGTGTTAAGTGGGGGATATTTGCAAAGAAAAGGCGTGATTTTTGGGTTAAATAGGGGATTTTTCAAGAGAAAATGTGTGATTTTCAGTTAAATCGCGGAATCTCTAAGAGAAAATGCCTGATGTTTGCATTAAATGTGTGATTTTCGTAGAGATAATGCGTGATTTTCAGGTTACATGGGAGATTTTTGAAGAGAAAATGTGTGATATTTGGGATGAATCAGGGATTCTTGAAGAGAAAATGCATCATTTTCGGGTTAAATGGGGGATTCTCGGAGAGAAATTGCATTTTCTACTGGTTAAATGGGGGATTTTCGAAGAGAAAATGCATGAGTTTCGTTTACATGTGAGATTTTTGTAGAGGAAATGCGTGATTTTTTGGATACATGGGGGATTCTTGTAGCAAAAATGTTTGATTTTGGGGTCAAATGGGGGATATTTGAAGGGCAAAAGTGTGATTTCCGAGTTAAATGGGGGATTTTCCTAGAGAAAATGTGTGATTTGGGGGATAATGGGGTATTTTTGAAGAGATAAAGCATGATTTTGGGGTAAATGTGGGATTTTCCAAGAGAAAATGTGTGATTTGGGGGTTAAATGGGGGATTTCTGAGGAGAAAATGTGTGATTTTGGGGATAATGGGGTATTTTTTGAGAGAAAATGCATGATTTTGGGGTAAATGCGTATTTTCCAAGAGAAAAGGTGAGGTTTTTAAGTTAAATGGGGGGTTTTCCAAGAGAAAATGCGTGATTTTGGGGTTAAACGGGGGATTGTTGAAGAGAAAACGCGCAATTTTTGGTTTAAACAGCAAGTTTTGTAGAGAATATGCATGATTTTCGGTTTAAAACAGAGATTCTCAAAGAGAAAATGCATTATTTTTGTTTAAATGGGGTATTTTGGAAGGGAAAATGTGTGATTTTTTTGGGTTAAATGGGGGATTTTCAAGAGAAAATGTGTGATTTTCAGTTAAATCGCGGATTCTCAAAGAGAAAATGCCTGATGTTTGCATTAAATGTGTGATTTTCGTAGAGATAATGCGTGATTTTCAGGTTACATGGGAGATTTTTAAGAGAAAATGCGTGATTTTCGGTTAATTGGGTGATTTCTGCAAAGAAAATGCATCATTTTTGGGTTAAATTGTGTATTTTTGCAGAGAGAATGCTTGATTTTCATTTAAATGAGGGATTTCTTGCAGAGACAATGCTTGATTTTTGTTTAAATGAGGGATTTTGGCAGAGAACATGCGTGATTTTGGGGTTAAACGGGGGATTTCTGCAAAGAAAAAAAATCATGATTCTGAGGTAAAATTCGGTGTAGTTGAAGGGAAAATGCATGATTTTCTGGTTAAATGGGGGATTTCGGAAGAGAAAATGCGTGTTGTTTGAGATAAACGGGGGATTTTTGTAGAGCGAATGCATGATTTTCGGGTTAAATGGGGGATTTTCCAAGGGAAAATTTGTGAATTTCGGGTTAAATGGGGGACTTTCCAAGGGAAAAGGCATGATTTTCACGTTAAATGGGGGATTTTCCAAGAGAAAATGTGTAATTTCCAGGTTAAATGGGGGGTTTTGGAAGAGAAAATGTGTGACTTTTGGTTAAATGGGGGGTTTTCCAGAGAAAATGCATGACTTTCTGTTAAATGGAGGATTTTTGTGGTAAAAATGCGTGGTTTCCAGGTTAAAGCAAGGATTTTCAATGAGAAAATACATGATTTTGGGGTTTATTTTTTTTTTTTAAGGGAAAACTTGTGATTTTTGATTAATTATGTATTTTTGAAGTGAAAATGCGTGATTTTCGAGTTAGATCAGGGATTCTTGAAGAGAAAATGCATCATTGTCGGGTTACATGGGGGATTTCCACAGAGAAATAGCCTTTTTTTCCTGGTTAAATGGGGGATTTTCAAAGAGAAAATGCATGATTTTCAGGTTACATGGGAGATTTTTTGAAGAGAAAATGCGTGATTTCCAGGTTAAATGGGAGATTCTTGTAGCGCAACAGTTTGATTTTGGGGTTAAATGAGGGATTTTTGAAGAGAAAATGAGTGATTTTCGAGTTAAATGGGTGATTTTCCAAGAGAAAATGCGTGATTTTCAGATTAAATGGGGGATTGTTGAAGGGAAAATGTGTGATTTTCGGGTTCAATGGGGGATTCTCGAAGAGAAAATGGGTGATTTGGGGGTTAAAAGGGGGATTTCTGAGGAGAAAATGTGTGATTTGGGGTTAATGGGGTATTTTTTGAGAGAAAATGCATGATTTGGGGGTAAATGCGTATTTTCCAAGAGAAAAGGTGAGGTTTTTGAGTTAAATGGGGGGTTTTCCAAGAGAAAATGCGTGATTTTGGGGTTAAACGGGGGATTGTTGAAGAGAAAACGTGTAATTTTTGGTTTAAACAGCAAGTTTTGAAGAGAATATGCGTGATTTTCAGTTTAAATCAGGGATTCTGAAAGAGAAAATGTGTGATTTTTGTTAAAATGGGGTATTTTGGAAGGGAAAATGCATGATTTTCGGGTAAAATGGGGGGTTTTCGAAGAGGAAATGCTTCGTTTCAGGTTAAATTGGGTGTTTTCGAAGCCAAAATGCAGGATTTTCACTTAAATGGGGGATTTTCCAAACGAAAATGCATGATTTTCTTTTTAGATGGGGGGATTTTCATAGAGAAAAGGCATGATTTTTGTGTTAAGTGGGGGATATTTGCAAAGAAAAGGCGTGATTTTTGGGTTAAATAGGGGATTTTTCAAGAGAAAATGTGTGATTTTCAGTTAAATCGCGGAATCTCTAAGAGAAAATGCCTGATGTTTGCATTAAATGTGTGATTTTCGTAGAGATAATGCGTGATTTTCAGGTTACATGGGAGATTTTTGAAGAGAAAATGTGTGATATTTGGGATGAATCAGGGATTCTTGAAGAGAAAATGCATCATTTTCGGGTTAAATGGGGGATTCTCGGAGAGAAATTGCATTTTCTACTGGTTAAATGGGGGATTTTCGAAGAGAAAATGCATGAGTTTCGTTTACATGTGAGATTTTTGTAGAGGAAATGCGTGATTTTTTGGATACATGGGGGATTCTTGTAGCAAAAATGTTTGATTTTGGGGTCAAATGGGGGATATTTGAAGGGCAAAAGTGTGATTTCCGAGTTAAATGGGGGATTTTCCTAGAGAAAATGTGTGATTTGGGGGATAATGGGGTATTTTTGAAGAGATAAAGCATGATTTTGGGGTAAATGTGGGATTTTCCAAGAGAAAATGTGTGATTTGGGGGTTAAATGGGGGATTTCTGAGGAGAAAATGTGTGATTTTGGGGATAATGGGGTATTTTTTGAGAGAAAATGCATGATTTTGGGGTAAATGCGTATTTTCCAAGAGAAAAGGTGAGGTTTTTAAGTTAAATGGGGGGTTTTCCAAGAGAAAATGCGTGATTTTGGGGTTAAACGGGGGATTGTTGAAGAGAAAACGCGCAATTTTTGGTTTAAACAGCAAGTTTTGTAGAGAATATGCATGATTTTCGGTTTAAAACAGAGATTCTCAAAGAGAAAATGCATTATTTTTGTTTAAATGGGGTATTTTGGAAGGGAAAATGTGTGATTTTTTTGGGTTAAATGGGGGATTTTCAAGAGAAAATGTGTGATTTTCAGTTAAATCGCGGATTCTCAAAGAGAAAATGCCTGATGTTTGCATTAAATGTGTGATTTTCGTAGAGATAATGCGTGATTTTCAGGTTACATGGGAGATTTTTAAGAGAAAATGCGTGATTTTCGGTTAATTGGGTGATTTCTGCAAAGAAAATGCATCATTTTTGGGTTAAATTGTGTATTTTTGCAGAGAGAATGCTTGATTTTCATTTAAATGAGGGATTTCTTGCAGAGACAATGCTTGATTTTTGTTTAAATGAGGGATTTTGGCAGAGAACATGCGTGATTTTGGGGTTAAACGGGGGATTTCTGCAAAGAAAAAAAATCATGATTCTGAGGTAAAATTCGGTGTAGTTGAAGGGAAAATGCATGATTTTCTGGTTAAATGGGGGATTTCGGAAGAGAAAATGCGTGTTGTTTGAGATAAACGGGGGATTTTTGTAGAGCGAATGCATGATTTTCGGGTTAAATGGGGGATTTTCCAAGGGAAAATTTGTGAATTTCGGGTTAAATGGGGGACTTTCCAAGGGAAAAGGCATGATTTTCACGTTAAATGGGGGATTTTCCAAGAGAAAATGTGTAATTTCCAGGTTAAATGGGGGGTTTTGGAAGAGAAAATGTGTGACTTTTGGTTAAATGGGGGGTTTTCCAGAGAAAATGCATGACTTTCTGTTAAATGGAGGATTTTTGTGGTAAAAATGCGTGGTTTCCAGGTTAAAGCAAGGATTTTCAATGAGAAAATACATGATTTTGGGGTTTATTTTTTTTTTTTAAGGGAAAACTTGTGATTTTTGATTAATTATGTATTTTTGAAGTGAAAATGCGTGATTTTCGAGTTAGATCAGGGATTCTTGAAGAGAAAATGCATCATTGTCGGGTTACATGGGGGATTTCCACAGAGAAATAGCCTTTTTTTCCTGGTTAAATGGGGGATTTTCAAAGAGAAAATGCATGATTTTCAGGTTACATGGGAGATTTTTTGAAGAGAAAATGCGTGATTTCCAGGTTAAATGGGAGATTCTTGTAGCGCAACAGTTTGATTTTGGGGTTAAATGAGGGATTTTTGAAGAGAAAATGAGTGATTTTCGAGTTAAATGGGTGATTTTCCAAGAGAAAATGCGTGATTTTCAGATTAAATGGGGGATTGTTGAAGGGAAAATGTGTGATTTTCGGGTTCAATGGGGGATTCTCGAAGAGAAAATGGGTGATTTGGGGGTTAAAAGGGGGATTTCTGAGGAGAAAATGTGTGATTTGGGGTTAATGGGGTATTTTTTGAGAGAAAATGCATGATTTGGGGGTAAATGCGTATTTTCCAAGAGAAAAGGTGAGGTTTTTGAGTTAAATGGGGGGTTTTCCAAGAGAAAATGCGTGATTTTGGGGTTAAACGGGGGATTGTTGAAGAGAAAACGTGTAATTTTTGGTTTAAACAGCAAGTTTTGAAGAGAATATGCGTGATTTTCAGTTTAAATCAGGGATTCTGAAAGAGAAAATGTGTGATTTTTGTTAAAATGGGGTATTTTGGAAGGGAAAATGCATGATTTTCGGGTAAAATGGGGGGTTTTCGAAGAGGAAATGCTTCGTTTCAGGTTAAATTGGGTGTTTTCGAAGCCAAAATGCACGGATTTTCACTTAAATGGGGGATTTTCCAAACGAAAATGCATGATTTTCTTTTTAGATGGGGGGATTTTCATAGAGAAAAGGCATGATTTTTGTGTTAAGTGGGGGATATTTGCAAAGAAAAGGCGTGATTTTTGGGTTAAATAGGGGATTTTTCAAGAGAAAATGTGTGATTTTCAGTTAAATCGCGGAATCTCTAAGAGAAAATGCCTGATGTTTGCATTAAATGTGTGATTTTCGTAGAGATAATGCGTGATTTTCAGGTTACATGGGAGATTTTTGAAGAGAAAATGTGTGATATTTGGGATGAATCAGGGATTCTTGAAGAGAAAATGCATCATTTTCGGGTTAAATGGGGGATTCTCGGAGAGAAATTGCATTTTCTACTGGTTAAATGGGGGATTTTCGAAGAGAAAATGCATGAGTTTCGTTTACATGTGAGATTTTTGTAGAGGAAATGCGTGATTTTTTGGATACATGGGGGATTCTTGTAGCAAAAATGTTTGATTTTGGGGTCAAATGGGGGATATTTGAAGGGCAAAAGTGTGATTTCCGAGTTAAATGGGGGATTTTCCTAGAGAAAATGTGTGATTTGGGGGATAATGGGGTATTTTTGAAGAGATAAAGCATGATTTTGGGGTAAATGTGGGATTTTCCAAGAGAAAATGTGTGATTTGGGGGTTAAATGGGGGATTTCTGAGGAGAAAATGTGTGATTTTGGGGATAATGGGGTATTTTTTGAGAGAAAATGCATGATTTTGGGGTAAATGCGTATTTTCCAAGAGAAAAGGTGAGGTTTTTAAGTTAAATGGGGGGTTTTCCAAGAGAAAATGCGTGATTTTGGGGTTAAACGGGGGATTGTTGAAGAGAAAACGCGCAATTTTTGGTTTAAACAGCAAGTTTTGTAGAGAATATGCATGATTTTCGGTTTAAAACAGAGATTCTCAAAGAGAAAATGCATTATTTTTGTTTAAATGGGGTATTTTGGAAGGGAAAATGTGTGATTTTTTTGGGTTAAATGGGGGATTTTCAAGAGAAAATGTGTGATTTTCAGTTAAATCGCGGATTCTCAAAGAGAAAATGCCTGATGTTTGCATTAAATGTGTGATTTTCGTAGAGATAATGCGTGATTTTCAGGTTACATGGGAGATTTTTAAGAGAAAATGCGTGATTTTCGGTTAATTGGGTGATTTCTGCAAAGAAAATGCATCATTTTTGGGTTAAATTGTGTATTTTTGCAGAGAGAATGCTTGATTTTCATTTAAATGAGGGATTTCTTGCAGAGACAATGCTTGATTTTTGTTTAAATGAGGGATTTTGGCAGAGAACATGCGTGATTTTGGGGTTAAACGGGGGATTTCTGCAAAGAAAAAAAATCATGATTCTGAGGTAAAATTCGGTGTAGTTGAAGGGAAAATGCATGATTTTCTGGTTAAATGGGGGATTTCGGAAGAGAAAATGCGTGTTGTTTGAGATAAACGGGGGATTTTTGTAGAGCGAATGCATGATTTTCGGGTTAAATGGGGGATTTTCCAAGGGAAAATTTGTGAATTTCGGGTTAAATGGGGGACTTTCCAAGGGAAAAGGCATGATTTTCACGTTAAATGGGGGATTTTCCAAGAGAAAATGTGTAATTTCCAGGTTAAATGGGGGGTTTTGGAAGAGAAAATGTGTGACTTTTGGTTAAATGGGGGGTTTTCCAGAGAAAATGCATGACTTTCTGTTAAATGGAGGATTTTTGTGGTAAAAATGCGTGGTTTCCAGGTTAAAGCAAGGATTTTCAATGAGAAAATACATGATTTTGGGGTTTATTTTTTTTTTTTTTAAGGGAAAACTTGTGATTTTTGATTAATTATGTATTTTTGAAGTGAAAATGCGTGATTTTCGAGTTAGATCAGGGATTCTTGAAGAGAAAATGCATCATTGTCGGGTTACATGGGGGATTTCCACAGAGAAATAGCCTTTTTTTCCTGGTTAAATGGGGGATTTTCAAAGAGAAAATGCATGATTTTCAGGTTACATGGGAGATTTTTTGAAGAGAAAATGCGTGATTTCCAGGTTAAATGGGAGATTCTTGTAGCGCAACAGTTTGATTTTGGGGTTAAATGAGGGATTTTTGAAGAGAAAATGAGTGATTTTCGAGTTAAATGGGTGATTTTCCAAGAGAAAATGCGTGATTTTCAGATTAAATGGGGGATTGTTGAAGGGAAAATGTGTGATTTTCGGGTTCAATGGGGGATTCTCGAAGAGAAAATGGGTGATTTGGGGGTTAAAAGGGGGATTTCTGAGGAGAAAATGTGTGATTTGGGGTTAATGGGGTATTTTTTGAGAGAAAATGCATGATTTGGGGGTAAATGCGTATTTTCCAAGAGAAAAGGTGAGGTTTTTGAGTTAAATGGGGGGTTTTCCAAGAGAAAATGCGTGATTTTGGGGTTAAACGGGGGATTGTTGAAGAGAAAACGTGTAATTTTTGGTTTAAACAGCAAGTTTTGAAGAGAATATGCGTGATTTTCAGTTTAAATCAGGGATTCTGAAAGAGAAAATGTGTGATTTTTGTTAAAATGGGGTATTTTGGAAGGGAAAATGCATGATTTTCGGGTAAAATGGGGGGTTTTCGAAGAGGAAATGCTTCGTTTCAGGTTAAATTGGGTGTTTTCGAAGCCAAAATGCAGGATTTTCACTTAAATGGGGGATTTTCCAAACGAAAATGCATGATTTTCTTTTTAGATGGGGGGATTTTCATAGAGAAAAGGCATGATTTTTGTGTTAAGTGGGGGATATTTGCAAAGAAAAGGCGTGATTTTTGGGTTAAATAGGGGATTTTTCAAGAGAAAATGTGTGATTTTCAGTTAAATCGCGGAATCTCTAAGAGAAAATGCCTGATGTTTGCATTAAATGTGTGATTTTCGTAGAGATAATGCGTGATTTTCAGGTTACATGGGAGATTTTTGAAGAGAAAATGTGTGATATTTGGGATGAATCAGGGATTCTTGAAGAGAAAATGCATCATTTTCGGGTTAAATGGGGGATTCTCGGAGAGAAATTGCATTTTCTACTGGTTAAATGGGGGATTTTCGAAGAGAAAATGCATGAGTTTCGTTTACATGTGAGATTTTTGTAGAGGAAATGCGTGATTTTTTGGATACATGGGGGATTCTTGTAGCAAAAATGTTTGATTTTGGGGTCAAATGGGGGATATTTGAAGGGCAAAAGTGTGATTTCCGAGTTAAATGGGGGATTTTCCTAGAGAAAATGTGTGATTTGGGGGATAATGGGGTATTTTTGAAGAGATAAAGCATGATTTTGGGGTAAATGTGGGATTTTCCAAGAGAAAATGTGTGATTTGGGGGTTAAATGGGGGATTTCTGAGGAGAAAATGTGTGATTTTGGGGATAATGGGGTATTTTTTGAGAGAAAATGCATGATTTTGGGGTAAATGCGTATTTTCCAAGAGAAAAGGTGAGGTTTTTAAGTTAAATGGGGGGTTTTCCAAGAGAAAATGCGTGATTTTGGGGTTAAACGGGGGATTGTTGAAGAGAAAACGCGCAATTTTTGGTTTAAACAGCAAGTTTTGTAGAGAATATGCATGATTTTCGGTTTAAAACAGAGATTCTCAAAGAGAAAATGCATTATTTTTGTTTAAATGGGGTATTTTGGAAGGGAAAATGTGTGATTTTTTTGGGTTAAATGGGGGATTTTCAAGAGAAAATGTGCGATTTTCAGTTAAATCGCGGATTCTCAAAGAGAAAATGCCTGATGTTTGCATTAAATGTGTGATTTTCGTAGAGATAATGCGTGATTTTCAGGTTACATGGGAGATTTTTAAGAGAAAATGCGTGATTTTCGGTTAATTGGGTGATTTCTGCAAAGAAAATGCATCATTTTTGGGTTAAATTGTGTATTTTTGCAGAGAGAATGCTTGATTTTCATTTAAATGAGGGATTTCTTGCAGAGACAATGCTTGATTTTTGTTTAAATGAGGGATTTTGGCAGAGAACATGCGTGATTTTGGGGTTAAACGGGGGATTTCTGCAAAGAAAAAAAATCATGATTCTGAGGTAAAATTCGGTGTAGTTGAAGGGAAAATGCATGATTTTCTGGTTAAATGGGGGATTTCGGAAGAGAAAATGCGTGTTGTTTGAGATAAACGGGGGATTTTTGTAGAGCGAATGCATGATTTTCGGGTTAAATGGGGGATTTTCCAAGGGAAAATTTGTGAATTTCGGGTTAAATGGGGGACTTTCCAAGGGAAAAGGCATGATTTTCACGTTAAATGGGGGATTTTCCAAGAGAAAATGTGTAATTTCCAGGTTAAATGGGGGGTTTTGGAAGAGAAAATGTGTGACTTTTGGTTAAATGGGGGGTTTTCCAGAGAAAATGCATGACTTTCTGTTAAATGGAGGATTTTTGTGGTAAAAATGCGTGGTTTCCAGGTTAAAGCAAGGATTTTCAATGAGAAAATACATGATTTTGGGGTTTATTTTTTTTTTTTTTAAGGGAAAACTTGTGATTTTTGATTAATTATGTATTTTTGAAGTGAAAATGCGTGATTTTCGAGTTAGATCAGGGATTCTTGAAGAGAAAATGCATCATTGTCGGGTTACATGGGGGATTTCCACAGAGAAATAGCCTTTTTTTCCTGGTTAAATGGGGGATTTTCAAAGAGAAAATGCATGATTTTCAGGTTACATGGGAGATTTTTTGAAGAGAAAATGCGTGATTTCCAGGTTAAATGGGAGATTCTTGTAGCGCAACAGTTTGATTTTGGGGTTAAATGAGGGATTTTTGAAGAGAAAATGAGTGATTTTCGAGTTAAATGGGGGATTTTCCAAGAGAAAATGCGTGATTTTCAGATTAAATGGGGGATTGTTGAAGGGAAAATGTGTGATTTTCGGGTTCAATGGGGGATTCTCGAAGAGAAAATGGGTGATTTGGGGGTTAAAAGGGGGATTTCTGAGGAGAAAATGTGTGATTTGGGGTTAATGGGGTATTTTTTGAGAGAAAATGCATGATTTGGGGGTAAATGCGTATTTTCCAAGAGAAAAGGTGAGGTTTTTGAGTTAAATGGGGGGTTTTCCAAGAGAAAATGCGTGATTTTGGGGTTAAACGGGGGATTGTTGAAGAGAAAACGTGTAATTTTTGGTTTAAACAGCAAGTTTTGAAGAGAATATGCGTGATTTTCAGTTTAAATCAGGGATTCTGAAAGAGAAAATGTGTGATTTTTGTTAAAATGGGGTATTTTGGAAGGGAAAATGCATGATTTTCGGGTAAAATGGGGGGTTTTCGAAGAGGAAATGCTTCGTTTCAGGTTAAATTGGGTGTTTTCGAAGCCAAAATGCACGATTTTCACTTAAATGGGGGATTTTCCAAACGAAAATGCATGATTTTCTTTTTAGATGGGGGGATTTTCATAGAGAAAAGGCATGATTTTTGTGTTAAGTGGGGGATATTTGCAAAGAAAAGGCGTGATTTTTGGGTTAAATAGGGGATTTTTCAAGAGAAAATGTGTGATTTTCAGTTAAATCGCGGAATCTCTAAGAGAAAATGCCTGATGTTTGCATTAAATGTGTGATTTTCGTAGAGATAATGCGTGATTTTCAGGTTACATGGGAGATTTTTGAAGAGAAAATGTGTGATATTTGGGATGAATCAGGGATTCTTGAAGAGAAAATGCATCATTTTCGGGTTAAATGGGGGATTCTCGGAGAGAAATTGCATTTTCTACTGGTTAAATGGGGGATTTTCGAAGAGAAAATGCATGAGTTTCGTTTACATGTGAGATTTTTGTAGAGGAAATGCGTGATTTTTTGGATACATGGGGGATTCTTGTAGCAAAAATGTTTGATTTTGGGGTCAAATGGGGGATATTTGAAGGGCAAAAGTGTGATTTCCGAGTTAAATGGGGGATTTTCCTAGAGAAAATGTGTGATTTGGGGGATAATGGGGTATTTTTGAAGAGATAAAGCATGATTTTGGGGTAAATGTGGGATTTTCCAAGAGAAAATGGGTGATTTGGGGGTTAAATGGGGGATTTCTGAGGAGAAAATGTGTGATTTTGGGGATAATGGGGTATTTTTTGAGAGAAAATGCATGATTTTGGGGTAAATGCGTATTTTCCAAGAGAAAAGGTGAGGTTTTTAAGTTAAATGGGGGGTTTTCCAAGAGAAAATGCGTGATTTTGGGGTTAAACGGGGGATTGTTGAAGAGAAAACGCGCAATTTTTGGTTTAAACAGCAAGTTTTGTAGAGAATATGCATGATTTTCGGTTTAAAACAGAGATTCTCAAAGAGAAAATGCATTATTTTTGTTTAAATGGGGTATTTTGGAAGGGAAAATGTGTGATTTTTTTGGGTTAAATGGGGGATTTTCAAGAGAAAATGTGTGATTTTCAGTTAAATCGCGGATTCTCAAAGAGAAAATGCCTGATGTTTGCATTAAATGTGTGATTTTCGTAGAGATAATGCGTGATTTTCAGGTTACATGGGAGATTTTTGAAGAGAAAATGTGTGATATTTGGGATGAATCAGGGATTCTTGAAGAGAAAATGCATCATTTTCGGGTTAAATGGGGGATTCTCGGAGAGAAATTGCATTTTCTACTGGTTAAATGGGGGATTTTCGAAGAGAAAATGCATGAGTTTCGTTTACATGTGAGATTTTTGTAGAGGAAATGCGTGATTTTTTGGATACATGGGGGATTCTTGTAGCAAAAATGTTTGATTTTGGGGTCAAATGGGGGATATTTGAAGGGCAAAAGTGTGATTTCCGAGTTAAATGGGGGATTTTCCTAGAGAAAATGTGTGATTTGGGGGATAATGGGGTATTTTTGAAGAGATAAAGCATGATTTTGGGGTAAATGTGGGATTTTCCAAGAGAAAATGTGTGATTTGGGGGTTAAATGGGGGATTTCTGAGGAGAAAATGTGTGATTTTGGGGATAATGGGGTATTTTTTGAGAGAAAATGCATGATTTTGGGGTAAATGCGTATTTTCCAAGAGAAAAGGTGAGGTTTTTAAGTTAAATGGGGGGTTTTCCAAGAGAAAATGCGTGATTTTGGGGTTAAACGGGGGATTGTTGAAGAGAAAACGCGCAATTTTTGGTTTAAACAGCAAGTTTTGTAGAGAATATGCATGATTTTCGGTTTAAAACAGAGATTCTCAAAGAGAAAATGCATTATTTTTGTTTAAATGGGGTATTTTGGAAGGGAAAATGTGTGATTTTTTTGGGTTAAATGGGGGATTTTCAAGAGAAAATGTGTGATTTTCAGTTAAATCGCGGATTCTCAAAGAGAAAATGCCTGATGTTTGCATTAAATGTGTGATTTTCGTAGAGATAATGCGTGATTTTCAGGTTACATGGGAGATTTTTAAGAGAAAATGCGTGATTTTCGGTTAATTGGGTGATTTCTGCAAAGAAAATGCATCATTTTTGGGTTAAATTGTGTATTTTTGCAGAGAGAATGCTTGATTTTCATTTAAATGAGGGATTTCTTGCAGAGACAATGCTTGATTTTTGTTTAAATGAGGGATTTTGGCAGAGAACATGCGTGATTTTGGGGTTAAACGGGGGATTTCTGCAAAGAAAAAAAATCATGATTCTGAGGTAAAATTCGGTGTAGTTGAAGGGAAAATGCATGATTTTCTGGTTAAATGGGGGATTTCGGAAGAGAAAATGCGTGTTGTTTGAGATAAACGGGGGATTTTTGTAGAGCGAATGCATGATTTTCGGGTTAAATGGGGGATTTTCCAAGGGAAAATTTGTGAATTTCGGGTTAAATGGGGGACTTTCCAAGGGAAAAGGCATGATTTTCACGTTAAATGGGGGATTTTCCAAGAGAAAATGTGTAATTTCCAGGTTAAATGGGGGGTTTTGGAAGAGAAAATGTGTGACTTTTGGTTAAATGGGGGGTTTTCCAGAGAAAATGCATGACTTTCTGTTAAATGGAGGATTTTTGTGGTAAAAATGCGTGGTTTCCAGGTTAAAGCAAGGATTTTCAATGAGAAAATACATGATTTTGGGGTTTATTTTTTTTTTTTTAAGGGAAAACTTGTGATTTTTGATTAATTATGTATTTTTGATGTGAAAATGCATGATTTTCGAGTTAGATCAGGGATTCTTGAAGAGAAAATGCATCATTGTCGGGTTACATGGGGGATTTCCACAGAGAAATAGCCTTTTTTTCCTGGTTAAATGGGGGATTTTCAAAGAGAACATGCATGATTTTCAGGTTACATGGGAGATTTTTTGAAGAGAAAATGCGTGATTTCCAGGTTAAATGGGAGATTCTTGTAGCGCAACAGTTTGATTTTGGGGTTAAATGAGGGATTTTTGAAGAGAAAATGAGTGATTTTCGAGTTAAATGGGTGATTTTCCAAGAGAAAATGCGTGATTTTCAGATTAAATGGGGGATTGTTGAAGGGAAAATGTGTGATTTTCGGGTTCAATGGGGGATTCTCGAAGAGAAAATGGGTGATTTGGGGGTTAAAAGGGGGATTTCTGAGGAGAAAATGTGTGATTTGGGGTTAATGGGGTATTTTTTGAGAGAAAATGCATGATTTGGGGGTAAATGCGTATTTTCCAAGAGAAAAGGTGAGGTTTTTGAGTTAAATGGGGGGTTTTCCAAGAGAAAATGCGTGATTTTGGGGTTAAACGGGGGATTGTTGAAGAGAAAACGTGTAATTTTTGGTTTAAACAGCAAGTTTTGAAGAGAATATGCGTGATTTTCAGTTTAAATCAGGGATTCTGAAAGAGAAAATGTGTGATTTTTGTTAAAATGGGGTATTTTGGAAGGGAAAATGCATGATTTTCGGGTAAAATGGGGGGTTTTCGAAGAGGAAATGCTTCGTTTCAGGTTAAATTGGGTGTTTTCGAAGCCAAAATGCACGATTTTCACTTAAATGGGGGATTTTCCAAACGAAAATGCATGATTTTCTTTTTAGATGGGGGGATTTTCATAGAGAAAAGGCATGATTTTTGTGTTAAGTGGGGGATATTTGCAAAGAAAAGGCGTGATTTTTGGGTTAAATAGGGGATTTTTCAAGAGAAAATGTGTGATTTTCAGTTAAATCGCGGAATCTCTAAGAGAAAATGCCTGATGTTTGCATTAAATGTGTGATTTTCGTAGAGATAATGCGTGATTTTCAGGTTACATGGGAGATTTTTGAAGAGAAAATGTGTGATATTTGGGATGAATCAGGGATTCTTGAAGAGAAAATGCATCATTTTCGGGTTAAATGGGGGATTCTCGGAGAGAAATTGCATTTTCTACTGGTTAAATGGGGGATTTTCGAAGAGAAAATGCATGAGTTTCGTTTACATGTGAGATTTTTGTAGAGGAAATGCGTGATTTTTTGGATACATGGGGGATTCTTGTAGCAAAAATGTTTGATTTTGGGGTCAAATGGGGGATATTTGAAGGGCAAAAGTGTGATTTCCGAGTTAAATGGGGGATTTTCCTAGAGAAAATGTGTGATTTGGGGGATAATGGGGTATTTTTGAAGAGATAAAGCATGATTTTGGGGTAAATGTGGGATTTTCCAAGAGAAAATGTGTGATTTGGGGGTTAAATGGGGGATTTCTGAGGAGAAAATGTGTGATTTTGGGGATAATGGGGTATTTTTTGAGAGAAAATGCATGATTTTGGGGTAAATGCGTATTTTCCAAGAGAAAAGGTGAGGTTTTTAAGTTAAATGGGGGGTTTTCCAAGAGAAAATGCGTGATTTTGGGGTTAAACGGGGGATTGTTGAAGAGAAAACGCGCAATTTTTGGTTTAAACAGCAAGTTTTGTAGAGAATATGCATGATTTTCGGTTTAAAACAGAGATTCTCAAAGAGAAAATGCATTATTTTTGTTTAAATGGGGTATTTTGGAAGGGAAAATGTGTGATTTTTTTGGGTTAAATGGGGGATTTTCAAGAGAAAATGTGTGATTTTCAGTTAAATCGCGGATTCTCAAAGAGAAAATGCCTGATGTTTGCATTAAATGTGTGATTTTCGTAGAGATAATGCGTGATTTTCAGGTTACATGGGAGATTTTTAAGAGAAAATGCGTGATTTTCGGTTAATTGGGTGATTTCTGCAAAGAAAATGCATCATTTTTGGGTTAAATTGTGTATTTTTGCAGAGAGAATGCTTGATTTTCATTTAAATGAGGGATTTCTTGCAGAGACAATGCTTGATTTTTGTTTAAATGAGGGATTTTGGCAGAGAACATGCGTGATTTTGGGGTTAAACGGGGGATTTCTGCAAAGAAAAAAAATCATGATTCTGAGGTAAAATTCGGTGTAGTTGAAGGGAAAATGCATGATTTTCTGGTTAAATGGGGGATTTCGGAAGAGAAAATGCGTGTTGTTTGAGATAAACGGGGGATTTTTGTAGAGCGAATGCATGATTTTCGGGTTAAATGGGGGATTTTCCAAGGGAAAATTTGTGAATTTCGGGTTAAATGGGGGACTTTCCAAGGGAAAAGGCATGATTTTCACGTTAAATGGGGGATTTTCCAAGAGAAAATGTGTAATTTCCAGGTTAAATGGGGGGTTTTGGAAGAGAAAATGTGTGACTTTTGGTTAAATGGGGGGTTTTCCAGAGAAAATGCATGACTTTCTGTTAAATGGAGGATTTTTGTGGTAAAAATGCGTGGTTTCCAGGTTAAAGCAAGGATTTTCAATGAGAAAATACATGATTTTGGGGTTTTTTTTTTTTTTTTTAAGGGAAAACTTGTGATTTTTGATTAATTATGTATTTTTGAAGTGAAAATGCGTGATTTTCGAGTTAGATCAGGGATTCTTGAAGAGAAAATGCATAATTGTCGGGTTACATGGGGGATTTCCACAGAGAAATAGCCTTTTTTTCCTGGTTAAATGGGGGATTTTCAAAGAGAACATGCATGATTTTCAGGTTACATGGGAGATTTTTTGAAGAGAAAATGCGTGATTTCCAGGTTAAATGGGAGATTCTTGTAGCGCAACAGTTTGATTTTGGGGTTAAATGAGGGATTTTTGAAGAGAAAATGAGTGATTTTCGAGTTAAATGGGGGATTTTCCAAGAGAATATGCGTGATTTTCAGTTTAAATCAGGGATTCTGAAAGAGAAAATGTGTGATTTTTGTTAAAATGGGGTATTTTGGAAGGGAAAATGCATGATTTTCGGGTAAAATGGGGGGTTTTCGAAGAGGAAATGCTTCGTTTCAGGTTAAATTGGGTGTTTTCGAAGCCAAAATGCACGATTTTCACTTAAATGGGGGATTTTCCAAACGAAAATGCATGATTTTCTTTTTAGATGGGGGGATTTTCATAGAGAAAAGGCATGATTTTTGTGTTAAGTGGGGGATATTTGCAAAGAAAAGGCGTGATTTTTGGGTTAAATAGGGGATTTTTCAAGAGAAAATGTGTGATTTTCAGTTAAATCGCGGAATCTCTAAGAGAAAATGCCTGATGTTTGCATTAAATGTGTGATTTTCGTAGAGATAATGCGTGATTTTCAGGTTACATGGGAGATTTTTGAAGAGAAAATGTGTGATATTTGGGATGAATCAGGGATTCTTGAAGAGAAAATGCATCATTTTCGGGTTAAATGGGGGATTCTCGGAGAGAAATTGCATTTTCTACTGGTTAAATGGGGGATTTTCGAAGAGAAAATGCATGAGTTTCGTTTACATGTGAGATTTTTGTAGAGGAAATGCGTGATTTTTTGGATACATGGGGGATTCTTGTAGCAAAGATGTTTGATTTTGGGGTCAAATGGGGGATATTTGAAGGGCAAAAGTGTGATTTCCGAGTTAAATGGGGGATTTTCCTAGAGAAAATGTGTGATTTGGGGGATAATGGGGTATTTTTGAAGAGATAAAGCATGATTTTGGGGTAAATGTGGGATTTTCCAAGAGAAAATGTGTGATTTGGGGGTTAAATGGGGGATTTCTGAGGAGAAAATGTGTGATTTTGGGGATAATGGGGTATTTTTTGAGAGAAAATGCATGATTTTGGGGTAAATGCGTATTTTCCAAGAGAAAAGGTGAGGTTTTTAAGTTAAATGGGGGGTTTTCCAAGAGAAAATGCGTGATTTTGGGGTTAAACGGGGGATTGTTGAAGAGAAAACGCGCAATTTTTGGTTTAAACAGCAAGTTTTGTAGAGAATATGCATGATTTTCGGTTTAAAACAGAGATTCTCAAAGAGAAAATGCATTATTTTTGTTTAAATGGGGTATTTTGGATGGGAAAATGTGTGATTTTTTTGGGTTAAATGGGGGATTTTCAAGAGAAAATGTGTGATTTTCAGTTAAATCGCGGATTCTCAAAGAGAAAATGCCTGATGTTTGCATTAAATGTGTGATTTTCGTAGAGATAATGCGTGATTTTCAGGTTACATGGGAGATTTTTAAGAGAAAATGCGTGATTTTCGGTTAATTGGGTGATTTCTGCAAAGAAAATGCATCATTTTTGGGTTAAATTGTGTATTTTTGCAGAGAGAATGCTTGATTTTCATTTAAATGAGGGATTTCTTGCAGAGACAATGCTTGATTTTTGTTTAAATGAGGGATTTTGGCAGAGAACATGCGTGATTTTGGGGTTAAACGGGGGATTTCTGCAAAGAAAAAAAATCATGATTCTGAGGTAAAATTCGGTGTAGTTGAAGGGAAAATGCATGATTTTCTGGTTAAATGGGGGATTTCGGAAGAGAAAATGCGTGTTGTTTGAGATAAACGGGGGATTTTTGTAGAGCGAATGCATGATTTTCGGGTTAAATGGGGGATTTTCCAAGGGAAAATTTGTGAATTTCGGGTTAAATGGGGGACTTTCCAAGGGAAAAGGCATGATTTTCACGTTAAATGGGGGATTTTCCAAGAGAAAATGTGTAATTTCCAGGTTAAATGGGGGGTTTTGGAAGAGAAAATGTGTGACTTTTGGTTAAATGGGGGGTTTTCCAGAGAAAATGCATGACTTTCTGTTAAATGGAGGATTTTTGTGGTAAAAATGCGTGGTTTCCAGGTTAAAGCAAGGATTTTCAATGAGAAAATACATGATTTTGGGGTTAAACGGGCTTTTTAAAGAGAAAACTTGTGATTTTTGATTAATTATGTATTTTTGAAGTGAAAATGCGTGATTTTCGAGTTAGATCAGGGATTCTTGAAGAGAAAATGCATCATTGTCGGGTTACATGGGGGATTTCCACAGAGAAATAGCCTTTTTTTCCTGGTTAAATGGGGGATTTTCAAAGAGAAAATGCATGATTTTCAGGTTACATGGGAGATTTTTTGAAGAGAAAATGCGTGATTTCCAGGTTAAATGGGAGATTCTTGTAGCGCAACAGTTTGATTTTGGGGTTAAATGAGGGATTTTTGAAGAGAAAATGAGTGATTTTCGAGTTAAATGGGTGATTTTCCAAGAGAAAATGCGTGATTTTCAGATTAAATGGGGGATTGTTGAAGGGAAAATGGGTGATTTTCGGGTTCAATGGGGGATTCTCGAAGAGAAAATGGGTGATTTGGGGGTTAAAAGGGGGATTTCTGAGGAGAAAATGTGTGATTTGGGGTTAATGGGGTATTTTTTGAGAGAAAATGCATGATTTGGGGGTAAATGCGTATTTTCCAAGAGAAAAGGTGAGGTTTTTGAGTTAAATGGGGGGTTTTCCAAGAGAAAATGCGTGATTTTGGGGTTAAACGGGGGATTGTTGAAGAGAAAACGTGTAATTTTTGGTTTAAACAGCAAGTTTTGAAGAGAATATGCGTGATTTTCAGTTTAAATCAGGGATTCTGAAAGAGAAAATGTGTGATTTTTGTTAAAATGGGGTATTTTGGAAGGGAAAATGCATGATTTTCGGGTAAAATGGGGGGTTTTCGAAGAGGAAATGCTTCGTTTCAGGTTAAATTGGGTGTTTTCGAAGCCAAAATGCACGATTTTCACTTAAATGGGGGATTTTCCAAACGAAAATGCATGATTTTCTTTTTAGATGGGGGGATTTTCATAGAGAAAAGGCATGATTTTTGTGTTAAGTGGGGGATATTTGCAAAGAAAAGGCGTGATTTTTGGGTTAAATAGGGGATTTTTCAAGAGAAAATGTGTGATTTTCAGTTAAATCGCGGAATCTCTAAGAGAAAATGCCTGATGTTTGCATTAAATGTGTGATTTTCGTAGAGATAATGCGTGATTTTCAGGTTACATGGGAGATTTTTGAAGAGAAAATGTGTGATATTTGGGATGAATCAGGGATTCTTGAAGAGAAAATGCATCATTTTCGGGTTAAATGGGGGATTCTCGGAGAGAAATTGCATTTTCTACTGGTTAAATGGGGGATTTTCGAAGAGAAAATGCATGAGTTTCGTTTACATGTGAGATTTTTGTAGAGGAAATGCGTGATTTTTTGGATACATGGGGGATTCTTGTAGCAAAAATGTTTGATTTTGGGGTCAAATGGGGGATATTTGAAGGGCAAAAGTGTGATTTCCGAGTTAAATGGGGGATTTTCCTAGAGAAAATGTGTGATTTGGGGGATAATGGGGTATTTTTGAAGAGATAAAGCATGATTTTGGGGTAAATGTGGGATTTTCCAAGAGAAAATGTGTGATTTGGGGGTTAAATGGGGGATTTCTGAGGAGAAAATGTGTGATTTTGGGGATAATGGGGTATTTTTTGAGAGAAAATGCATGATTTTGGGGTAAATGCGTATTTTCCAAGAGAAAAGGTGAGGTTTTTAAGTTAAATGGGGGGTTTTCCAAGAGAAAATGCGGTATTTTGGGGTTAAACGGGGGATTGTTGAAGAGAAAACGCGCAATTTTTGGTTTAAACAGCAAGTTTTGTAGAGAATATGCATGATTTTCGGTTTAAAACAGAGATTCTCAAAGAGAAAATGCATTATTTTTGTTTAAATGGGGTATTTTTGAAGGGAAAATGTGTGATTTTTTTGGGTTAAATGGGGGATTTTCAAGAGAAAATGTGTGATTTTTCAGTTAAATCGCGGATTCTCAAAGAGAAAATGCCTGATGTTTGCATTAAATGTGTGATTTTCGTAGAGATAATGCGTGATTTTCAGGTTACATGGGAGATTTTTAAGAGAAAATGCGTGATTTTCGGTTAATTGGGTGATTTCTGCAAAGAAAATGCATCATTTTTGGGTTAAATTGTGTATTTTTGCAGAGAGAATGCTTGATTTTCATTTAAATGAGGGATTTCTTGCAGAGACAATGCTTGATTTTTGTTTAAATGAGGGATTTTGGCAGAGAACATGCGTGATTTTGGGGTTAAACGGGGGATTTCTGCAAAGAAAAAAAATCATGATTCTGAGGTAAAATTCGGTGTAGTTGAAGGGAAAATGCATGATTTTCTGGTTAAATGGGGGATTTCGGAAGAGAAAATGCGTGTTGTTTGAGATAAACGGGGGATTTTTGTAGAGCGAATGCATGATTTTCGGGTTAAATGGGGGATTTTCCAAGGGAAAATTTGTGAATTTCGGGTTAAATGGGGGACTTTCCAAGGGAAAAGGCATGATTTTCACGTTAAATGGGGGATTTTCCAAGAGAAAATGTGTAATTTCCAGGTTAAATGGGGGGTTTTGGAAGAGAAAATGTGTGACTTTTGGTTAAATGGGGGGTTTTCCAGAGAAAATGCATGACTTTCTGTTAAATGGAGGATTTTTGTGGTAAAAATGCGTGGTTTCCAGGTTAAAGCAAGGATTTTCAATGAGAAAATACATGATTTTGGGGTTAAACGGGCTTTTTAAAGAGAAAACTTGTGATTTTTGATTAATTATGTATTTTTGAAGTGAAAATGCGTGATTTTCGAGTTAGATCAGGGATTCTTGAAGAGAAAATGCATCATTGTCGGGTTACATGGGGGATTTCCACAGAGAAATAGCCTTTTTTTCCTGGTTAAATGGGGGATTTTCAAAGAGAAAATGCATGATTTTCAGGTTACATGGGAGATTTTTTGAAGAGAAAATGCGTGATTTCCAGGTTAAATGGGAGATTCTTGTAGCGCAACAGTTTGATTTTGGGGTTAAATGAGGGATTTTTGAAGAGAAAATGAGTGATTTTCGAGTTAAATGGGTGATTTTCCAAGAGAAAATGCGTGATTTTCAGATTAAATGGGGGATTGTTGAAGGGAAAATGGGTGATTTTCGGGTTCAATGGGGGATTCTCGAAGAGAAAATGGGTGATTTGGGGGTTAAAAGGGGGATTTCTGAGGAGAAAATGTGTGATTTGGGGTTAATGGGGTATTTTTTGAGAGAAAATGCATGATTTGGGGGTAAATGCGTATTTTCCAAGAGAAAAGGTGAGGTTTTTGAGTTAAATGGGGGGTTTTCCAAGAGAAAATGCGTGATTTTGGGGTTAAACGGGGGATTGTTGAAGAGAAAACGTGTAATTTTTGGTTTAAACAGCAAGTTTTGAAGAGAATATGCGTGATTTTCAGTTTAAATCAGGGATTCTGAAAGAGAAAATGTGTGATTTTTGTTAAAATGGGGTATTTTGGAAGGGAAAATGCATGATTTTCGGGTAAAATGGGGGGTTTTCGAAGAGGAAATGCTTCGTTTCAGGTTAAATTGGGTGTTTTCGAAGCCAAAATGCACGATTTTCACTTAAATGGGGGATTTTCCAAACGAAAATGCATGATTTTCTTTTTAGATGGGGGGATTTTCATAGAGAAAAGGCATGATTTTTGTGTTAAGTGGGGGATATTTGCAAAGAAAAGGCGTGATTTTTGGGTTAAATAGGGGATTTTTCAAGAGAAAATGTGTGATTTTCAGTTAAATCGCGGAATCTCTAAGAGAAAATGCCTGATGTTTGCATTAAATGTGTGATTTTCGTAGAGATAATGCGTGATTTTCAGGTTACATGGGAGATTTTTGAAGAGAAAATGTGTGATATTTGGGATGAATCAGGGATTCTTGAAGAGAAAATGCATCATTTTCGGGTTAAATGGGGGATTCTCGGAGAGAAATTGCATTTTCTACTGGTTAAATGGGGGATTTTCGAAGAGAAAATGCATGAGTTTCGTTTACATGTGAGATTTTTGTAGAGGAAATGCGTGATTTTTTGGATACATGGGGGATTCTTGTAGCAAAAATGTTTGATTTTGGGGTCAAATGGGGGATATTTGAAGGGCAAAAGTGTGATTTCCGAGTTAAATGGGGGATTTTCCTAGAGAAAATGTGTGATTTGGGGGATAATGGGGTATTTTTGAAGAGATAAAGCATGATTTTGGGGTAAATGTGGGATTTTCCAAGAGAAAATGTGTGATTTGGGGGTTAAATGGGGGATTTCTGAGGAGAAAATGTGTGATTTTGGGGATAATGGGGTATTTTTTGAGAGAAAATGCATGATTTTGGGGTAAATGCGTATTTTCCAAGAGAAAAGGTGAGGTTTTTAAGTTAAATGGGGGGTTTTCCAAGAGAAAATGCGTGATTTTGGGGTTAAACGGGGGATTGTTGAAGAGAAAACGCGCAATTTTTGGTTTAAACAGCAAGTTTTGTAGAGAATATGCATGATTTTCGGTTTAAAACAGAGATTCTCAAAGAGAAAATGCATTATTTTTGTTTAAATGGGGTATTTTGGAAGGGAAAATGTGTGATTTTTTTGGGTTAAATGGGGGATTTTCAAGAGAAAATGTGTGATTTTCAGTTAAATCGCGGATTCTCAAAGAGAAAATGCCTGATGTTTGCATTAAATGTGTGATTTTCGTAGAGATAATGCGTGATTTTCAGGTTACATGGGAGATTTTTAAGAGAAAATGCGTGATTTTCGGTTAATTGGGTGATTTCTGCAAAGAAAATGCATCATTTTTGGGTTAAATTGTGTATTTTTGCAGAGAGAATGCTTGATTTTCATTTAAATGAGGGATTTCTTGCAGAGACAATGCTTGATTTTTGTTTAAATGAGGGATTTTGGCAGAGAACATGCGTGATTTTGGGGTTAAACGGGGGATTTCTGCAAAGAAAAAAAATCATGATTCTGAGGTAAAATTCGGTGTAGTTGAAGGGAAAATGCATGATTTTCTGGTTAAATGGGGGATTTCGGAAGAGAAAATGCGTGTTGTTTGAGATAAACGGGGGATTTTTGTAGAGCGAATGCATGATTTTCGGGTTAAATGGGGGATTTTCCAAGGGAAAATTTGTGAATTTCGGGTTAAATGGGGGACTTTCCAAGGGAAAAGGCATGATTTTCACGTTAAATGGGGGATTTTCCAAGAGAAAATGTGTAATTTCCAGGTTAAATGGGGGGTTTTGGAAGAGAAAATGTGTGACTTTTGGTTAAATGGGGGGTTTTCCAGAGAAAATGCATGACTTTCTGTTAAATGGAGGATTTTTGTGGTAAAAATGCGTGGTTTCCAGGTTAAAGCAAGGATTTTCAATGAGAAAATACATGATTTTGGGGTTTATTTTTTTTTTTTTTAAGGGAAAACTTGTGATTTTTGATTAATTATGTATTTTTGATGTGAAAATGCATGATTTTCGAGTTAGATCAGGGATTCTTGAAGAGAAAATGCATCATTGTCGGGTTACATGGGGGATTTCCACAGAGAAATAGCCTTTTTTTCCTGGTTAAATGGGGGATTTTCAAAGAGAACATGCATGATTTTCAGGTTACATGGGAGATTTTTTGAAGAGAAAATGCGTGATTTCCAGGTTAAATGGGAGATTCTTGTAGCGCAACAGTTTGATTTTGGGGTTAAATGAGGGATTTTTGAAGAGAAAATGAGTGATTTTCGAGTTAAATGGGTGATTTTCCAAGAGAAAATGCGTGATTTTCAGATTAAATGGGGGATTGTTGAAGGGAAAATGTGTGATTTTCGGGTTCAATGGGGGATTCTCGAAGAGAAAATGGGTGATTTGGGGGTTAAAAGGGGGATTTCTGAGGAGAAAATGTGTGATTTTGGGGATAATGGGGTATTTTTTGAGAGAAAATGCATGATTTTGGGGTAAATGCGTATTTTCCAAGAGAAAAGGTGAGGTTTTTAAGTTAAATGGGGGGTTTTCCAAGAGAAAATGCGTGATTTTGGGGTTAAACGGGGGATTGTTGAAGAGAAAACGCGCAATTTTTGGTTTAAACAGCAAGTTTTGTAGAGAATATGCATGATTTTCGGTTTAAAACAGAGATTCTCAAAGAGAAAATGCATTATTTTTGTTTAAATGGGGTATTTTGGAAGGGAAAATGTGTGATTTTTTTGGGTTAAATGGGGGATTTTCAAGAGAAAATGTGTGATTTTCAGTTAAATCGCGGATTCTCAAAGAGAAAATGCCTGATGTTTGCATTAAATGTGTGATTTTCGTAGAGATAATGCGTGATTTTCAGGTTACATGGGAGATTTTTAAGAGAAAATGCGTGATTTTCGGTTAATTGGGTGATTTCTGCAAAGAAAATGCATCATTTTTGGGTTAAATTGTGTATTTTTGCAGAGAGAATGCTTGATTTTCATTTAAATGAGGGATTTCTTGCAGAGACAATGCTTGATTTTTGTTTAAATGAGGGATTTTGGCAGAGAACATGCGTGATTTTGGGGTTAAACGGGGGATTTCTGCAAAGAAAAAAAATCATGATTCTGAGGTAAAATTCGGTGTAGTTGAAGGGAAAATGCATGATTTTCTGGTTAAATGGGGGATTTCGGAAGAGAAAATGCGTGTTGTTTGAGATAAACGGGGGATTTTTGTAGAGCGAATGCATGATTTTCGGGTTAAATGGGGGATTTTCCAAGGGAAAATTTGTGAATTTCGGGTTAAATGGGGGACTTTCCAAGGGAAAAGGCATGATTTTCACGTTAAATGGGGGATTTTCCAAGAGAAAATGTGTAATTTCCAGGTTAAATGGGGGGTTTTGGAAGAGAAAATGTGTGACTTTTGGTTAAATGGGGGGTTTTCCAGAGAAAATGCATGACTTTCTGTTAAATGGAGGATTTTTGTGGTAAAAATGCGTGGTTTCCAGGTTAAAGCAAGGATTTTCAATGAGAAAATACATGATTTTGGGGTTTATTTTTTTTTTTTAAGGGAAAACTTGTGATTTTTGATTAATTATGTATTTTTGATGTGAAAATGCATGATTTTCGAGTTAGATCAGGGATTCTTGAAGAGAAAATGCATCATTGTCGGGTTACATGGGGGATTTCCACAGAGAAATAGCCTTTTTTTCCTGGTTAAATGGGGGATTTTCAAAGAGAACATGCATGATTTTCAGGTTACATGGGAGATTTTTTGAAGAGAAAATGCGTGATTTCCAGGTTAAATGGGAGATTCTTGTAGCGCAACAGTTTGATTTTGGGGTTAAATGAGGGATTTTTGAAGAGAAAATGAGTGATTTTCGAGTTAAATGGGTGATTTTCCAAGAGAAAATGCGTGATTTTCAGATTAAATGGGGGATTGTTGAAGGGAAAATGTGTGATTTTCGGGTTCAATGGGGGATTCTCGAAGAGAAAATGGGTGATTTGGGGGTTAAAAGGGGGATTTCTGAGGAGAAAATGTGTGATTTGGGGTTAATGGGGTATTTTTTGAGAGAAAATGCATGATTTGGGGGTAAATGCGTATTTTCCAAGAGAAAAGGTGAGGTTTTTGAGTTAAATGGGGGGTTTTCCAAGAGAAAATGCGTGATTTTGGGGTTAAACGGGGGATTGTTGAAGAGAAAACGTGTAATTTTTGGTTTAAACAGCAAGTTTTGAAGAGAATATGTGTGATTTTCAGTTTAAATCAGGGATTCTGAAAGAGAAAATGTGTGATTTTTGTTAAAATGGGGTATTTTGGAAGGGAAAATGCATGATTTTCGGGTAAAATGGGGGGTTTTCGAAGAGGAAATGCTTCGTTTCAGGTTAAATTGGGTGTTTTCGAAGCCAAAATGCAGGATTTTCACTTAAATGGGGGATTTTCCAAACGAAAATGCATGATTTTCTTTTTAGATGGGGGGATTTTCATAGAGAAAAGGCATGATTTTTGTGTTAAGTGGGGGATATTTGCAAAGAAAAGGCGTGATTTTTGGGTTAAATAGGGGATTTTTCAAGAGAAAATGTGTGATTTTCAGTTAAATCGCGGAATCTCTAAGAGAAAATGCCTGATGTTTGCATTAAATGCGTGATTTTCGTAGAGATAATGCGTGATTTTCAGGTTACATGGGAGATTTTTGAAGAGAAAATGTGTGATATTTGGGATGAATCAGGGATTCTTGAAGAGAAAATGCATCATTTTCGGGTTAAATGGGGGATTCTCGGAGAGAAATTGCATTTTCTACTGGTTAAATGGGGGATTTTCGAAGAGAAAATGCATGAGTTTCGTTTACATGTGAGATTTTTGTAGAGGAAATGCGTGATTTTTTGGATACATGGGGGATTCTTGTAGCAAAGATGTTTGATTTTGGGGTCAAATGGGGGATATTTGAAGGGCAAAAGTGTGATTTCCGAGTTAAATGGGGGATTTTCCTAGAGAAAATGTGTGATTTGGGGGATAATGGGGTATTTTTGAAGAGATAAAGCATGATTTTGGGGTAAATGTGGGATTTTCCAAGAGAAAATGTGTGATTTGGGGGTTAAATGGGGGATTTCTGAGGAGAAAATGTGTGATTTTGGGGATAATGGGGTATTTTTTGAGAGAAAATGCATGATTTTGGGGTAAATGCGTATTTTCCAAGAGAAAAGGTGAGGTTTTTAAGTTAAATGGGGGGTTTTCCAAGAGAAAATGCGTGATTTTGGGGTTAAACGGGGGATTGTTGAAGAGAAAACGCGCAATTTTTGGTTTAAACAGCAAGTTTTGTAGAGAATATGCATGATTTTCGGTTTAAAACAGAGATTCTCAAAGAGAAAATGCATTATTTTTGTTTAAATGGGGTATTTTGGAAGGGAAAATGTGTGATTTTTTTGGGTTAAATGGGGGATTTTCAAGAGAAAATGTGTGATTTTCAGTTAAATCGCGGATTCTCAAAGAGAAAATGCCTGATGTTTGCATTAAATGTGTGATTTTCGTAGAGATAATGCGTGATTTTCAGGTTACATGGGAGATTTTTAAGAGAAAATGCGTGATTTTCGGTTAATTGGGTGATTTCTGCAAAGAAAATGCATCATTTTTGGGTTAAATTGTGTATTTTTGCAGAGAGAATGCTTGATTTTCATTTAAATGAGGGATTTCTTGCAGAGACAATGCTTGATTTTTGTTTAAATGAGGGATTTTGGCAGAGAACATGCGTGATTTTGGGGTTAAACGGGGGATTTCTGCAAAGAAAAAAAATCATGATTCTGAGGTAAAATTCGGTGTAGTTGAAGGGAAAATGCATGATTTTCTGGTTAAATGGGGGATTTCGGAAGAGAAAATGCGTGTTGTTTGAGATAAACGGGGGATTTTTGTAGAGCGAATGCATGATTTTCGGGTTAAATGGGGGATTTTCCAAGGGAAAATTTGTGAATTTCGGGTTAAATGGGGGACTTTCCAAGGGAAAAGGCATGATTTTCACGTTAAATGGGGGATTTTCCAAGAGAAAATGTGTAATTTCCAGGTTAAATGGGGGGTTTTGGAAGAGAAAATGTGTGACTTTTGGTTAAATGGGGGGTTTTCCAGAGAAAATGCATGACTTTCTGTTAAATGGAGGATTTTTGTGGTAAAAATGCGTGGTTTCCAGGTTAAAGCAAGGATTTTCAATGAGAAAATACATGATTTTGGGGTTAATTTTTTTTTTTTTTAAGGGAAAACTTGTGATTTTTGATTAATTATGTATTTTTGATGTGAAAATGCATGATTTTCGAGTTAGATCAGGGATTCTTGAAGAGAAAATGCATCATTGTCGGGTTACATGGGGGATTTCCACAGAGAAATAACCTTTTTTTCCTGGTTAAATGGGGGATTTTCAAAGAGAACATGCATGATTTTCAGGTTACATGGGAGATTTTTTGAAGAGAAAATGCGTGATTTCCAGGTTAAATGGGAGATTCTTGTAGCGCAACAGTTTGATTTTGGGGTTAAATGAGGGATTTTTGAAGAGAAAATGAGTGATTTTCGAGTTAAATGGGTGATTTTCCAAGAGAAAATGCGTGATTTTCAGATTAAATGGGGGATTGTTGAAGGGAAAATGTGTGATTTTCGGGTTCAATGGGGGATTCTCGAAGAGAAAATGGGTGATTTGGGGGTTAAAAGGGGGATTTCTGAGGAGAAAATGTGTGATTTGGGGTTAATGGGGTATTTTTTGAGAGAAAATGCATGATTTGGGGGTAAATGCGTATTTTCCAAGAGAAAAGGTGAGGTTTTTGAGTTAAATGGGGGGTTTTCCAAGAGAAAATGCGTGATTTTGGGGTTAAACGGGGGATTGTTGAAGAGAAAACGTGTAATTTTTGGTTTAAACAGCAAGTTTTGAAGAGAATATGCGTGATTTTCAGTTTAAATCAGGGATTCTGAAAGAGAAAATGTGTGATTTTTGTTAAAATGGGGTATTTTGGAAGGGAAAATGCATGATTTTCGGGTAAAATGGGGGGTTTTCGAAGAGGAAATGCTTCGTTTCAGGTTAAATTGGGTGTTTTCGAAGCCAAAATGCAGGATTTTCACTTAAATGGGGGATTTTCCAAACGAAAATGCATGATTTTCTTTTTAGATGGGGGGATTTTCATAGAGAAAAGGCATGATTTTTGTGTTAAGTGGGGGATATTTGCAAAGAAAAGGCGTGATTTTTGGGTTAAATAGGGGATTTTTCAAGAGAAAATGTGTGATTTTCAGTTAAATCGCGGAATCTCTAAGAGAAAATGCCTGATGTTTGCATTAAATGCGTGATTTTCGTAGAGATAATGCGTGATTTTCAGGTTACATGGGAGATTTTTGAAGAGAAAATGTGTGATATTTGGGATGAATCAGGGATTCTTGAAGAGAAAATGCATCATTTTCGGGTTAAATGGGGGATTCTCGGAGAGAAATTGCATTTTCTACTGGTTAAATGGGGGATTTTCGAAGAGAAAATGCATGAGTTTCGTTTACATGTGAGATTTTTGTAGAGGAAATGCGTGATTTTTTGGATACATGGGGGATTCTTGTAGCAAAGATGTTTGATTTTGGGGTCAAATGGGGGATATTTGAAGGGCAAAAGTGTGATTTCCGAGTTAAATGGGGGATTTTCCTAGAGAAAATGTGTGATTTGGGGGATAATGGGGTATTTTTGAAGAGATAAAGCATGATTTTGGGGTAAATGTGGGATTTTCCAAGAGAAAATGTGTGATTTGGGGGTTAAATGGGGGATTTCTGAGGAGAAAATGTGTGATTTTGGGGATAATGGGGTATTTTTTGAGAGAAAATGCATGATTTTGGGGTAAATGCGTATTTTCCAAGAGAAAAGGTGAGGTTTTTAAGTTAAATGGGGGGTTTTCCAAGAGAAAATGCGTGATTTTGGGGTTAAACGGGGGATTGTTGAAGAGAAAACGCGCAATTTTTGGTTTAAACAGCAAGTTTTGTAGAGAATATGCATGATTTTCGGTTTAAAACAGAGATTCTCAAAGAGAAAATGCATTATTTTTGTTTAAATGGGGTATTTTGGAAGGGAAAATGTGTGATTTTTTTGGGTTAAATGGGGGATTTTCAAGAGAAAATGTGTGATTTTCAGTTAAATCGCGGATTCTCAAAGAGAAAATGCCTGATGTTTGCATTAAATGTGTGATTTTCGTAGAGATAATGCGTGATTTTCAGGTTACATGGGAGATTTTTAAGAGAAAATGCGTGATTTTCGGTTAATTGGGTGATTTCTGCAAAGAAAATGCATCATTTTTGGGTTAAATTGTGTATTTTTGCAGAGAGAATGCTTGATTTTCATTTAAATGAGGGATTTCTTGCAGAGACAATGCTTGATTTTTGTTTAAATGAGGGATTTTGGCAGAGAACATGCGTGATTTTGGGGTTAAACGGGGGATTTCTGCAAAGAAAAAAAATCATGATTCTGAGGTAAAATTCGGTGTAGTTGAAGGGAAAATGCATGATTTTCTGGTTAAATGGGGGATTTCGGAAGAGAAAATGCGTGTTGTTTGAGATAAACGGGGGATTTTTGTAGAGCGAATGCATGATTTTCGGGTTAAATGGGGGATTTTCCAAGGGAAAATTTGTGAATTTCGGGTTAAATGGGGGACTTTCCAAGGGAAAAGGCATGATTTTCACGTTAAATGGGGGATTTTCCAAGAGAAAATGTGTAATTTCCAGGTTAAATGGGGGGTTTTGGAAGAGAAAATGTGTGACTTTTGGTTAAATGGGGGGTTTTCCAGAGAAAATGCATGACTTTCTGTTAAATGGAGGATTTTTGTGGTAAAAATGCGTGGTTTCCAGGTTAAAGCAAGGATTTTCAATGAGAAAATACATGATTTTGGGGTTTATTTTTTTTTTTTTAAGGGAAAACTTGTGATTTTTGATTAATTATGTATTTTTGATGTGAAAATGCATGATTTTCGAGTTAGATCAGGGATTCTTGAAGAGAAAATGCATCATTGTCGGGTTACATGGGGGATTTCCACAGAGAAATAGCCTTTTTTTCCTGGTTAAATGGGGGATTTTCAAAGAGAACATGCATGATTTTCAGGTTACATGGGAGATTTTTTGAAGAGAAAATGCGTGATTTCCAGGTTAAATGGGAGATTCTTGTAGCGCAACAGTTTGATTTTGGGGTTAAATGAGGGATTTTTGAAGAGAAAATGAGTGATTTTCGAGTTAAATGGGTGATTTTCCAAGAGAAAATGCGTGATTTTCAGATTAAATGGGGGATTGTTGAAGGGAAAATGTGTGATTTTCGGGTTCAATGGGGGATTCTCGAAGAGAAAATGGGTGATTTGGGGGTTAAAAGGGGGATTTCTGAGGAGAAAATGTGTGATTTGGGGTTAATGGGGTATTTTTTGAGAGAAAATGCATGATTTGGGGGTAAATGCGTATTTTCCAAGAGAAAAGGTGAGGTTTTTGAGTTAAATGGGGGGTTTTCCAAGAGAAAATGCGTGATTTTGGGGTTAAACGGGGGATTGTTGAAGAGAAAACGTGTAATTTTTGGTTTAAACAGCAAGTTTTGAAGAGAATATGCGTGATTTTCAGTTTAAATCAGGGATTCTGAAAGAGAAAATGTGTGATTTTTGTTAAAATGGGGTATTTTGGAAGGGAAAATGCATGATTTTCGGGTAAAATGGGGGGTTTTCGAAGAGGAAATGCTTCGTTTCAGGTTAAATTGGGTGTTTTCGAAGCCAAAATGCAGGATTTTCACTTAAATGGGGGATTTTCCAAACGAAAATGCATGATTTTCTTTTTAGATGGGGGGATTTTCATAGAGAAAAGGCATGATTTTTGTGTTAAGTGGGGGATATTTGCAAAGAAAAGGCGTGATTTTTGGGTTAAATAGGGGATTTTTCAAGAGAAAATGTGTGATTTTCAGTTAAATCGCGGAATCTCTAAGAGAAAATGCCTGATGTTTGCATTAAATGCGTGATTTTCGTAGAGATAATGCGTGATTTTCAGGTTACATGGGAGATTTTTGAAGAGAAAATGTGTGATATTTGGGATGAATCAGGGATTCTTGAAGAGAAAATGCATCATTTTCGGGTTAAATGGGGGATTCTCGGAGAGAAATTGCATTTTCTACTGGTTAAATGGGGGATTTTCGAAGAGAAAATGCATGAGTTTCGTTTACATGTGAGATTTTTGTAGAGGAAATGCGTGATTTTTTGGATACATGGGGGATTCTTGTAGCAAAAATGTTTGATTTTGGGGTCAAATGGGGGATATTTGAAGGGCAAAAGTGTGATTTCCGAGTTAAATGGGGGATTTTCCTAGAGAAAATGTGTGATTTGGGGGATAATGGGGTATTTTTGAAGAGATAAAGCATGATTTTGGGGTAAATGTGGGATTTTCCAAGAGAAAATGTGTGATTTGGGGGTTAAATGGGGGATTTCTGAGGAGAAAATGTGTGATTTTGGGGATAATGGGGTATTTTTTGAGAGAAAATGCATGATTTTGGGGTAAATGCGTATTTTCCAAGAGAAAAGGTGAGGTTTTTAAGTTAAATGGGGGGTTTTCCAAGAGAAAATGCGGTATTTTGGGGTTAAACGGGGGATTGTTGAAGAGAAAACGCGCAATTTTTGGTTTAAACAGCAAGTTTTGTAGAGAATATGCATGATTTTCGGTTTAAAACAGAGATTCTCAAAGAGAAAATGCATTATTTTTGTTTAAATGGGGTATTTTTGAAGGGAAAATGTGTGATTTTTTTGGGTTAAATGGGGGATTTTCAAGAGAAAATGTGTGATTTTCAGTTAAATCGCGGATTCTCAAAGAGAAAATGCCTGATGTTTGCATTAAATGTGTGATTTTCGTAGAGATAATGCGTGATTTTCAGGTTACATGGGAGATTTTTAAGAGAAAATGCGTGATTTTCGGTTAATTGGGTGATTTCTGCAAAGAAAATGCATCATTTTTGGGTTAAATTGTGTATTTTTGCAGAGAGAATGCTTGATTTTCATTTAAATGAGGGATTTCTTGCAGAGACAATGCTTGATTTTTGTTTAAATGAGGGATTTTGGCAGAGAACATGCGTGATTTTGGGGTTAAACGGGGGATTTCTGCAAAGAAAAAAAATCATGATTCTGAGGTAAAATTCGGTGTAGTTGAAGGGAAAATGCATGATTTTCTGGTTAAATGGGGGATTTCGGAAGAGAAAATGCGTGTTGTTTGAGATAAACGGGGGATTTTTGTAGAGCGAATGCATGATTTTCGGGTTAAATGGGGGATTTTCCAAGGGAAAATTTGTGAATTTCGGGTTAAATGGGGGACTTTCCAAGGGAAAAGGCATGATTTTCACGTTAAATGGGGGATTTTCCAAGAGAAAATGTGTAATTTCCAGGTTAAATGGGGGGTTTTGGAAGAGAAAATGTGTGACTTTTGGTTAAATGGGGGGTTTTCCAGAGAAAATGCATGACTTTCTGTTAAATGGAGGATTTTTGTGGTAAAAATGCGTGGTTTCCAGGTTAAAGCAAGGATTTTCAATGAGAAAATACATGATTTTGGGGTTAAACGGGCTTTTTAAAGAGAAAACTTGTGATTTTTGATTAATTATGTATTTTTGAAGTGAAAATGCGTGATTTTCGAGTTAGATCAGGGATTCTTGAAGAGAAAATGCATCATTGTCGGGTTACATGGGGATTTCCACAGAGAAATAGCCTTTTTTTCCTGGTTAAATGGGGGATTTTCAAAGAGAAAATGCATGATTTTCAGGTTACATGGGAGATTTTTTGAAGAGAAAATGCGTGATTTCCAGGTTAAATGGGAGATTCTTGTAGCGCAACAGTTTGATTTTGGGGTTAAATGAGGGATTTTTGAAGAGAAAATGAGTGATTTTCGAGTTAAATGGGTGATTTTCCAAGAGAAAATGCGTGATTTTCAGATTAAATGGGGGATTGTTGAAGGGAAAATGGGTGATTTTCGGGTTCAATGGGGGATTCTCGAAGAGAAAATGGGTGATTTGGGGGTTAAAAGGGGGATTTCTGAGGAGAAAATGTGTGATTTGGGGTTAATGGGGTATTTTTTGAGAGAAAATGCATGATTTGGGGGTAAATGCGTATTTTCCAAGAGAAAAGGTGAGGTTTTTGAGTTAAATGGGGGGTTTTCCAAGAGAAAATGCGTGATTTTGGGGTTAAACGGGGATTGTTGAAGAGAAAACGTGTAATTTTTGGTTTAAACAGCAAGTTTTGAAGAGAATATGCGTGATTTTCAGTTTAAATCAGGGATTCTGAAAGAGAAAATGTGTGATTTTTGTTAAAATGGGGTATTTTGGAAGGGAAAATGCATGATTTTCGGGTAAAATGGGGGGTTTTCGAAGAGGAAATGCTTCGTTTCAGGTTAAATTGGGTGTTTTCGAAGCCAAAATGCACGATTTTCACTTAAATGGGGGATTTTCCAAACGAAAATGCATGATTTTCTTTTTAGATGGGGGATTTTCATAGAGAAAAGGCATGATTTTTGTGTTAAGTGGGGGATATTTGCAAAGAAAAGGCGTGATTTTTGGGTTAAATAGGGGATTTTTCAAGAGAAAATGTGTGATTTTCAGTTAAATCGCGGAATCTCTAAGAGAAAATGCCTGATGTTTGCATTAAATGTGTGATTTTCGTAGAGATAATGCGTGATTTTCAGGTTACATGGGAGATTTTTGAAGAGAAAATGTGTGATATTTGGGATGAATCAGGGATTCTTGAAGAGAAAATGCATCATTTTCGGGTTAAATGGGGGATTCTCGGAGAGAAATTGCATTTTCTACTGGTTAAATGGGGGATTTTCGAAGAGAAAATGCATGAGTTTCGTTTACATGTGAGATTTTTGTAGAGGAAATGCGTGATTTTTTGGATACATGGGGGATTCTTGTAGCAAAAATGTTTGATTTTGGGGTCAAATGGGGGATATTTGAAGGGCAAAAGTGTGATTTCCGAGTTAAATGGGGGATTTTCCTAGAGAAAATGTGTGATTTGGGGGATAATGGGGTATTTTTGAAGAGATAAAGCATGATTTTGGGGTAAATGTGGGATTTTCCAAGAGAAAATGTGTGATTTGGGGGTTAAATGGGGGATTTCTGAGGAGAAAATGTGTGATTTTGGGGATAATGGGGTATTTTTTGAGAGAAAATGCATGATTTTGGGGTAAATGCGTATTTTCCAAGAGAAAAGGTGAGGTTTTTAAGTTAAATGGGGGGTTTTCCAAGAGAAAATGCGTGATTTTGGGGTTAAACGGGGGATTGTTGAAGAGAAAACGCGCAATTTTTGGTTTAAACAGCAAGTTTTGTAGAGAATATGCATGATTTTCGGTTTAAAACAGAGATTCTCAAAGAGAAAATGCATTATTTTTGTTTAAATGGGGTATTTTGGAAGGGAAAATGTGTGATTTTTTTGGGTTAAATGGGGGATTTTCAAGAGAAAATGTGTGATTTTCAGTTAAATCGCGGATTCTCAAAGAGAAAATGCCTGATGTTTGCATTAAATGTGTGATTTTCGTAGAGATAATGCGTGATTTTCAGGTTACATGGGAGATTTTTAAGAGAAAATGCGTGATTTTCGGTTAATTGGGTGATTTCTGCAAAGAAAATGCATCATTTTTGGGTTAAATTGTGTATTTTTGCAGAGAGAATGCTTGATTTTCATTTAAATGAGGGATTTCTTGCAGAGACAATGCTTGATTTTTGTTTAAATGAGGGATTTTGGCAGAGAACATGCGTGATTTTGGGGTTAAACGGGGGATTTCTGCAAAGAAAAAAAATCATGATTCTGAGGTAAAATTCGGTGTAGTTGAAGGGAAAATGCATGATTTTCTGGTTAAATGGGGGATTTCGGAAGAGAAAATGCGTGTTGTTTGAGATAAACGGGGGATTTTTGTAGAGCGAATGCATGATTTTCGGGTTAAATGGGGGATTTTCCAAGGGAAAATTTGTGAATTTCGGGTTAAATGGGGGACTTTCCAAGGGAAAAGGCATGATTTTCACGTTAAATGGGGGATTTTCCAAGAGAAAATGTGTAATTTCCAGGTTAAATGGGGGGTTTTGGAAGAGAAAATGTGTGACTTTTGGTTAAATGGGGGGTTTTCCAGAGAAAATGCATGACTTTCTGTTAAATGGAGGATTTTTGTGGTAAAAATGCGTGGTTTCCAGGTTAAAGCAAGGATTTTCAATGAGAAAATACATGATTTTGGGGTTTATTTTTTTTTTTTAAGGGAAAACTTGTGATTTTTGATTAATTATGTATTTTTGAAGTGAAAATGCGTGATTTTCGAGTTAGATCAGGGATTCTTGAAGAGAAAATGCATCATTGTCGGGTTACATGGGGGATTTCCACAGAGAAATAGCCTTTTTTTCCTGGTTAAATGGGGGATTTTCAAAGAGAAAATGCATGATTTTCAGGTTACATGGGAGATTTTTTGAAGAGAAAATGCGTGATTTCCAGGTTAAATGGGAGATTCTTGTAGCGCAACAGTTTGATTTTGGGGTTAAATGAGGGATTTTTGAAGAGAAAATGAGTGATTTTCGAGTTAAATGGGTGATTTTCCAAGAGAAAATGCGTGATTTTCAGATTAAATGGGGGATTGTTGAAGGGAAAATGTGTGATTTTCGGGTTCAATGGGGGATTCTCGAAGAGAAAATGGGTGATTTGGGGGTTAAAAGGGGGATTTCTGAGGAGAAAATGTGTGATTTGGGGTTAATGGGGTATTTTTTGAGAGAAAATGCATGATTTGGGGGTAAATGCGTATTTTCCAAGAGAAAAGGTGAGGTTTTTGAGTTAAATGGGGGGTTTTCCAAGAGAAAATGCGTGATTTTGGGGTTAAACGGGGGATTGTTGAAGAGAAAACGTGTAATTTTTGGTTTAAACAGCAAGTTTTGAAGAGAATATGCGTGATTTTCAGTTTAAAACAGGGATTCTGAAAGAGAAAATGTGTGATTTTTGTTTAAATGGGGTATTTTGGAAGGGAAAATGTGTGATTTTTGGGTTAAATGGGGGATTTTCAAGAGAAAATGTGTGATTTTCAGTTAAATCGGGATTCTCAAAGAGAAAATGCTGATGTTTCATTAAATGTGTGATTTTCGTAGAGAAATGCGTGATTTTCAGGTTACATGGGGATTTTTAAGAGAAAATGCGTGATTTTCGGTTAATTGGGTGATTTCTGCAAAGAAAATGCATCATTTTTGGGTTAAATTGTGTATTTTTGCAGAGAGAATGCTTGATTTTCATTTAAATGAGGGATTTTTCAGAGACAATGCTTGATTTTTGTTTAAATGAGGGATTTGCAGAGAAATGCGTGATTTTGGGGTTAAACGGGGGATTTTGCAAAGAAAAAATCATGATTTGAGGTAAATTCGGTGTAGTTGAAGGGAAAATGCATGATTTTGGTTAAATGGGGGATTTCGAAGAGAAAATGCGTGTTGTTTGAGATAAATGGGGGATTTTTGTAGAGCGAATGCATGATTTTCGGGTTAAATGGGGGATTTTCCAAGGGAAAATTTGTGAATTTCGGGTTAAATGGGGGACTTTCAAGGGAAAAGGCATGATTTTCACGTTAAATGGGGGATTTTCCAAGAGAAAATGTGTAATTTCCAGGTTAAATGGGGGGTTTGGAAGAGAAAATGTGTGATTTTGGTTAAATGGGGGTTTTCCAGAGAAAATGCATGATTTCTGTTAAATGGAGGATTTTTGTGAAAAATGCGTGGTTTCCAGGTTAAAGCAAGGATTTTCAATGAGAAAATACATGATTTTGGATTTTTTTTTTTAAGGGAAAATGTGATTTTTGATTAATTATGTATTTTTGAAGTGAAAATGCTGATTTTCGAGTTAGATCAGGGATTCTTGAAGAGAAAATGCATCATTTTCGGGTTAAATGGGGGATTTCGGAGAGAAATTGCATTTTTTACTGGTTAAATGGGGGATTTTCGAAGAGAAAATGCATGATTTTCGGTTACATGTGAGATTTTTGTAGAGAAAATGCGTGATTTTTTGGATAAATGGGGGATTCTTGTAGCAAAAGTTTGATTTTGGGGTTAAATGGGGGATTTTTGAAGAGAAAAGTGTGATTTTCGAGTTAAATGGGGGATTTTCCTAGAGAAAATGTGTGATTTGGGATAATGGGGGATTTTTGAAGAGAAAAGCATGATTTTGGGGTAAATGGGGATTTTCCAAGAGAAAATGTGTGATTTGGGGGTTAAATGGGGGATTTCTGAGGAGAAAATGTGTGATTTTGGGGATAATGGGGTATTTTTTGAGAGAAAATGCATGATTTTGGGGTAAATGCGTATTTTCCAAGAGAAAAGGTGAGGTTTTTAAGTTAAATGGGGGGTTTTCCAAGAGAAAATGCGTGATTTTGGGGTTAAACGGGGGATTGTTGAAGAGAAAACGCGCAATTTTTGGTTTAAACAGCAAGTTTTGTAGAGAATATGCATGATTTTCGGTTTAAAACAGAGATTCTCAAAGAGAAAATGCATTATTTTTGTTTAAATGGGGTATTTTGGAAGGGAAAATGTGTGATTTTTTTGGGTTAAATGGGGGATTTTCAAGAGAAAATGTGTGATTTTCAGTTAAATCGCGGATTCTCAAAGAGAAAATGCCTGATGTTTGCATTAAATGTGTGATTTTCGTAGAGATAATGCGTGATTTTCAGGTTACATGGGAGATTTTTAAGAGAAAATGCGTGATTTTCGGTTAATTGGGTGATTTCTGCAAAGAAAATGCATCATTTTTGGGTTAAATTGTGTATTTTTGCAGAGAGAATGCTTGATTTTCATTTAAATGAGGGATTTCTTGCAGAGACAATGCTTGATTTTTGTTTAAATGAGGGATTTTGGCAGAGAACATGCGTGATTTTGGGGTTAAACGGGGGATTTCTGCAAAGAAAAAAAATCATGATTCTGAGGTAAAATTCGGTGTAGTTGAAGGGAAAATGCATGATTTTCTGGTTAAATGGGGGATTTCGGAAGAGAAAATGCGTGTTGTTTGAGATAAACGGGGGATTTTTGTAGAGCGAATGCATGATTTTCGGGTTAAATGGGGGATTTTCCAAGGGAAAATTTGTGAATTTCGGGTTAAATGGGGGACTTTCCAAGGGAAAAGGCATGATTTTCACGTTAAATGGGGGATTTTCCAAGAGAAAATGTGTAATTTCCAGGTTAAATGGGGGGTTTTGGAAGAGAAAATGTGTGACTTTTGGTTAAATGGGGGGTTTTCCAGAGAAAATGCATGACTTTCTGTTAAATGGAGGATTTTTGTGGTAAAAATGCGTGGTTTCCAGGTTAAAGCAAGGATTTTCAATGAGAAAATACATGATTTTGGGGTTTATTTTTTTTTTTTTAAGGGAAAACTTGTGATTTTTGATTAATTATGTATTTTTGAAGTGAAAATGCGTGATTTTCGAGTTAGATCAGGGATTCTTGAAGAGAAAATGCATCATTGTCGGGTTACATGGGGGATTTCCACAGAGAAATAGCCTTTTTTTCCTGGTTAAATGGGGGATTTTCAAAGAGAAAATGCATGATTTTCAGGTTACATGGGAGATTTTTTGAAGAGAAAATGCGTGATTTCCAGGTTAAATGGGAGATTCTTGTAGCGCAACAGTTTGATTTTGGGGTTAAATGAGGGATTTTTGAAGAGAAAATGAGTGATTTTCGAGTTAAATGGGTGATTTTCCAAGAGAAAATGCGTGATTTTCAGATTAAATGGGGGATTGTTGAAGGGAAAATGTGTGATTTTCGGGTTCAATGGGGGATTCTCGAAGAGAAAATGGGTGATTTGGGGGTTAAAAGGGGGATTTCTGAGGAGAAAATGTGTGATTTGGGGTTAATGGGGTATTTTTTGAGAGAAAATGCATGATTTGGGGGTAAATGCGTATTTTCCAAGAGAAAAGGTGAGGTTTTTGAGTTAAATGGGGGGTTTTCCAAGAGAAAATGCGTGATTTTGGGGTTAAACGGGGGATTGTTGAAGAGAAAACGTGTAATTTTTGGTTTAAACAGCAAGTTTTGAAGAGAATATGCGTGATTTTCAGTTTAAATCAGGGATTCTGAAAGAGAAAATGTGTGATTTTTGTTAAAATGGGGTATTTTGGAAGGGAAAATGCATGATTTTCGGGTAAAATGGGGGGTTTTCGAAGAGGAAATGCTTCGTTTCAGGTTAAATTGGGTGTTTTCGAAGCCAAAATGCAGGATTTTCACTTAAATGGGGGATTTTCCAAACGAAAATGCATGATTTTCTTTTTAGATGGGGGGATTTTCATAGAGAAAAGGCATGATTTTTGTGTTAAGTGGGGGATATTTGCAAAGAAAAGGCGTGATTTTTGGGTTAAATAGGGGATTTTTCAAGAGAAAATGTGTGATTTTCAGTTAAATCGCGGAATCTCTAAGAGAAAATGCCTGATGTTTGCATTAAATGTGTGATTTTCGTAGAGATAATGCGTGATTTTCAGGTTACATGGGAGATTTTTGAAGAGAAAATGTGTGATATTTGGGATGAATCAGGGATTCTTGAAGAGAAAATGCATCATTTTCGGGTTAAATGGGGGATTCTCGGAGAGAAATTGCATTTTCTACTGGTTAAATGGGGGATTTTCGAAGAGAAAATGCATGAGTTTCGTTTACATGTGAGATTTTTGTAGAGGAAATGCGTGATTTTTTGGATACATGGGGGATTCTTGTAGCAAAAATGTTTGATTTTGGGGTCAAATGGGGGATATTTGAAGGGCAAAAGTGTGATTTCCGAGTTAAATGGGGGATTTTCCTAGAGAAAATGTGTGATTTGGGGGATAATGGGGTATTTTTGAAGAGATAAAGCATGATTTTGGGGTAAATGTGGGATTTTCCAAGAGAAAATGTGTGATTTGGGGGTTAAATGGGGGATTTCTGAGGAGAAAATGTGTGATTTTGGGGATAATGGGGTATTTTTTGAGAGAAAATGCATGATTTTGGGGTAAATGCGTATTTTCCAAGAGAAAAGGTGAGGTTTTTAAGTTAAATGGGGGGTTTTCCAAGAGAAAATGCGTGATTTTGGGGTTAAACGGGGGATTGTTGAAGAGAAAACGCGCAATTTTTGGTTTAAACAGCAAGTTTTGTAGAGAATATGCATGATTTTCGGTTTAAAACAGAGATTCTCAAAGAGAAAATGCATTATTTTTGTTTAAATGGGGTATTTTGGAAGGGAAAATGTGTGATTTTTTTGGGTTAAATGGGGGATTTTCAAGAGAAAATGTGTGATTTTCAGTTAAATCGCGGATTCTCAAAGAGAAAATGCCTGATGTTTGCATTAAATGTGTGATTTTCGTAGAGATAATGCGTGATTTTCAGGTTACATGGGAGATTTTTAAGAGAAAATGCGTGATTTTCGGTTAATTGGGTGATTTCTGCAAAGAAAATGCATCATTTTTGGGTTAAATTGTGTATTTTTGCAGAGAGAATGCTTGATTTTCATTTAAATGAGGGATTTCTTGCAGAGACAATGCTTGATTTTTGTTTAAATGAGGGATTTTGGCAGAGAACATGCGTGATTTTGGGGTTAAACGGGGGATTTCTGCAAAGAAAAAAAATCATGATTCTGAGGTAAAATTCGGTGTAGTTGAAGGGAAAATGCATGATTTTCTGGTTAAATGGGGGATTTCGGAAGAGAAAATGCGTGTTGTTTGAGATAAACGGGGGATTTTTGTAGAGCGAATGCATGATTTTCGGGTTAAATGGGGGATTTTCCAAGGGAAAATTTGTGAATTTCGGGTTAAATGGGGGACTTTCCAAGGGAAAAGGCATGATTTTCACGTTAAATGGGGGATTTTCCAAGAGAAAATGTGTAATTTCCAGGTTAAATGGGGGGTTTTGGAAGAGAAAATGTGTGACTTTTGGTTAAATGGGGGGTTTTCCAGAGAAAATGCATGACTTTCTGTTAAATGGAGGATTTTTGTGGTAAAAATGCGTGGTTTCCAGGTTAAAGCAAGGATTTTCAATGAGAAAATACATGATTTTGGGGTTATTTTTTTTTTTTTTAAGGGAAAACTTGTGATTTTTGATTAATTATGTATTTTTGAAGTGAAAATGCGTGATTTTCGAGTTAGATCAGGGATTCTTGAAGAGAAAATGCATCATTGTCGGGTTACATGGGGGATTTCCACAGAGAAATAGCCTTTTTTTCCTGGTTAAATGGGGGATTTTCAAAGAGAAAATGCATGATTTTCAGGTTACATGGGAGATTTTTTGAAGAGAAAATGCGTGATTTCCAGGTTAAATGGGAGATTCTTGTAGCGCAACAGTTTGATTTTGGGGTTAAATGAGGGATTTTTGAAGAGAAAATGAGTGATTTTCGAGTTAAATGGGTGATTTTCCAAGAGAAAATGCGTGATTTTCAGATTAAATGGGGGATTGTTGAAGGGAAAATGTGTGATTTTCGGGTTCAATGGGGGATTCTCGAAGAGAAAATGGGTGATTTGGGGGTTAAAAGGGGGATTTCTGAGGAGAAAATGTGTGATTTGGGGTTAATGGGGTATTTTTTGAGAGAAAATGCATGATTTGGGGGTAAATGCGTATTTTCCAAGAGAAAAGGTGAGGTTTTTGAGTTAAATGGGGGGTTTTCCAAGAGAAAATGCGTGATTTTGGGGTTAAACGGGGGATTGTTGAAGAGAAAACGTGTAATTTTTGGTTTAAACAGCAAGTTTTGAAGAGAATATGCGTGATTTTCAGTTTAAATCAGGGATTCTGAAAGAGAAAATGTGTGATTTTTGTTAAAATGGGGTATTTTGGAAGGGAAAATGCATGATTTTCGGGTAAAATGGGGGGTTTTCGAAGAGGAAATGCTTCGTTTCAGGTTAAATTGGGTGTTTTCGAAGCCAAAATGCAGGATTTTCACTTAAATGGGGGATTTTCCAAACGAAAATGCATGATTTTCTTTTTAGATGGGGGGATTTTCATAGAGAAAAGGCATGATTTTTGTGTTAAGTGGGGGATATTTGCAAAGAAAAGGCGTGATTTTTGGGTTAAATAGGGGATTTTTCAAGAGAAAATGTGTGATTTTCAGTTAAATCGCGGAATCTCTAAGAGAAAATGCCTGATGTTTGCATTAAATGTGTGATTTTCGTAGAGATAATGCGTGATTTTCAGGTTACATGGGAGATTTTTGAAGAGAAAATGTGTGATATTTGGGATGAATCAGGGATTCTTGAAGAGAAAATGCATCATTTTCGGGTTAAATGGGGGATTCTCGGAGAGAAATTGCATTTTCTACTGGTTAAATGGGGGATTTTCGAAGAGAAAATGCATGAGTTTCGTTTACATGTGAGATTTTTGTAGAGGAAATGCGTGATTTTTTGGATACATGGGGGATTCTTGTAGCAAAAATGTTTGATTTTGGGGTCAAATGGGGGATATTTGAAGGGCAAAAGTGTGATTTCCGAGTTAAATGGGGGATTTTCCTAGAGAAAATGTGTGATTTGGGGGATAATGGGGTATTTTTGAAGAGATAAAGCATGATTTTGGGGTAAATGTGGGATTTTCCAAGAGAAAATGTGTGATTTGGGGGTTAAATGGGGGATTTCTGAGGAGAAAATGTGTGATTTTGGGGATAATGGGGTATTTTTTGAGAGAAAATGCATGATTTTGGGGTAAATGCGTATTTTCCAAGAGAAAAGGTGAGGTTTTTAAGTTAAATGGGGGGTTTTCCAAGAGAAAATGCGTGATTTTGGGGTTAAACGGGGGATTGTTGAAGAGAAAACGCGCAATTTTTGGTTTAAACAGCAAGTTTTGTAGAGAATATGCATGATTTTCGGTTTAAAACAGAGATTCTCAAAGAGAAAATGCATTATTTTTGTTTAAATGGGGTATTTTGGAAGGGAAAATGTGTGATTTTTTTGGGTTAAATGGGGGATTTTCAAGAGAAAATGTGTGATTTTCAGTTAAATCGCGGATTCTCAAAGAGAAAATGCCTGATGTTTGCATTAAATGTGTGATTTTCGTAGAGATAATGCGTGATTTTCAGGTTACATGGGAGATTTTTAAGAGAAAATGCGTGATTTTCGGTTAATTGGGTGATTTCTGCAAAGAAAATGCATCATTTTTGGGTTAAATTGTGTATTTTTGCAGAGAGAATGCTTGATTTTCATTTAAATGAGGGATTTCTTGCAGAGACAATGCTTGATTTTTGTTTAAATGAGGGATTTTGGCAGAGAACATGCGTGATTTTGGGGTTAAACGGGGGATTTCTGCAAAGAAAAAAAATCATGATTCTGAGGTAAAATTCGGTGTAGTTGAAGGGAAAATGCATGATTTTCTGGTTAAATGGGGGATTTCGGAAGAGAAAATGCGTGTTGTTTGAGATAAACGGGGGATTTTTGTAGAGCGAATGCATGATTTTCGGGTTAAATGGGGGATTTTCCAAGGGAAAATTTGTGAATTTCGGGTTAAATGGGGGACTTTCCAAGGGAAAAGGCATGATTTTCACGTTAAATGGGGGATTTTCCAAGAGAAAATGTGTAATTTCCAGGTTAAATGGGGGGTTTTGGAAGAGAAAATGTGTGACTTTTGGTTAAATGGGGGGTTTTCCAGAGAAAATGCATGACTTTCTGTTAAATGGAGGATTTTTGTGGTAAAAATGCGTGGTTTCCAGGTTAAAGCAAGGATTTTCAATGAGAAAATACATGATTTTGGGGTTAATTTTTTTTTTTTAAAGGGAAAACTTGTGATTTTTGATTAATTATGTATTTTTGAAGTGAAAATGCGTGATTTTCGAGTTAGATCAGGGATTCTTGAAGAGAAAATGCATCATTGTCGGGTTACATGGGGGATTTCCACAGAGAAATAGCCTTTTTTTCCTGGTTAAATGGGGGATTTTCAAAGAGAAAATGCATGATTTTCAGGTTACATGGGAGATTTTTTGAAGAGAAAATGCGTGATTTCCAGGTTAAATGGGAGATTCTTGTAGCGCAACAGTTTGATTTTGGGGTTAAATGAGGGATTTTTGAAGAGAAAATGAGTGATTTTCGAGTTAAATGGGTGATTTTCCAAGAGAAAATGCGTGATTTTCAGATTAAATGGGGGATTGTTGAAGGGAAAATGTGTGATTTTCGGGTTCAATGGGGGATTCTCGAAGAGAAAATGGGTGATTTGGGGGTTAAAAGGGGGATTTCTGAGGAGAAAATGTGTGATTTGGGGTTAATGGGGTATTTTTTGAGAGAAAATGCATGATTTGGGGGTAAATGCGTATTTTCCAAGAGAAAAGGTGAGGTTTTTGAGTTAAATGGGGGGTTTTCCAAGAGAAAATGCGTGATTTTGGGGTTAAACGGGGGATTGTTGAAGAGAAAACGTGTAATTTTTGGTTTAAACAGCAAGTTTTGAAGAGAATATGCGTGATTTTCAGTTTAAATCAGGGATTCTGAAAGAGAAAATGTGTGATTTTTGTTAAAATGGGGTATTTTGGAAGGGAAAATGCATGATTTTCGGGTAAAATGGGGGGTTTTCGAAGAGGAAATGCTTCGTTTCAGGTTAAATTGGGTGTTTTCGAAGCCAAAATGCAGGATTTTCACTTAAATGGGGGATTTTCCAAACGAAAATGCATGATTTTCTTTTTAGATGGGGGGATTTTCATAGAGAAAAGGCATGATTTTTGTGTTAAGTGGGGGATATTTGCAAAGAAAAGGCGTGATTTTTGGGTTAAATAGGGGATTTTTCAAGAGAAAATGTGTGATTTTCAGTTAAATCGCGGAATCTCTAAGAGAAAATGCCTGATGTTTGCATTAAATGTGTGATTTTCGTAGAGATAATGCGTGATTTTCAGGTTACATGGGAGATTTTTGAAGAGAAAATGTGTGATATTTGGGATGAATCAGGGATTCTTGAAGAGAAAATGCATCATTTTCGGGTTAAATGGGGGATTCTCGGAGAGAAATTGCATTTTCTACTGGTTAAATGGGGGATTTTCGAAGAGAAAATGCATGAGTTTCGTTTACATGTGAGATTTTTGTAGAGGAAATGCGTGATTTTTTGGATACATGGGGGATTCTTGTAGCAAAAATGTTTGATTTTGGGGTCAAATGGGGGATATTTGAAGGGCAAAAGTGTGATTTCCGAGTTAAATGGGGGATTTTCCTAGAGAAAATGTGTGATTTGGGGGATAATGGGGTATTTTTGAAGAGATAAAGCATGATTTTGGGGTAAATGTGGGATTTTCCAAGAGAAAATGTGTGATTTGGGGGTTAAATGGGGGATTTCTGAGGAGAAAATGTGTGATTTTGGGGATAATGGGGTATTTTTTGAGAGAAAATGCATGATTTTGGGGTAAATGCGTATTTTCCAAGAGAAAAGGTGAGGTTTTTAAGTTAAATGGGGGGTTTTCCAAGAGAAAATGCGTGATTTTGGGGTTAAACGGGGGATTGTTGAAGAGAAAACGCGCAATTTTTGGTTTAAACAGCAAGTTTTGTAGAGAATATGCATGATTTTCGGTTTAAAACAGAGATTCTCAAAGAGAAAATGCATTATTTTTGTTTAAATGGGGTATTTTGGAAGGGAAAATGTGTGATTTTTTTGGGTTAAATGGGGGATTTTCAAGAGAAAATGTGTGATTTTCAGTTAAATCGCGGATTCTCAAAGAGAAAATGCCTGATGTTTGCATTAAATGTGTGATTTTCGTAGAGATAATGCGTGATTTTCAGGTTACATGGGAGATTTTTAAGAGAAAATGCGTGATTTTCGGTTAATTGGGTGATTTCTGCAAAGAAAATGCATCATTTTTGGGTTAAATTGTGTATTTTTGCAGAGAGAATGCTTGATTTTCATTTAAATGAGGGATTTCTTGCAGAGACAATGCTTGATTTTTGTTTAAATGAGGGATTTTGGCAGAGAACATGCGTGATTTTGGGGTTAAACGGGGGATTTCTGCAAAGAAAAAAAATCATGATTCTGAGGTAAAATTCGGTGTAGTTGAAGGGAAAATGCATGATTTTCTGGTTAAATGGGGGATTTCGGAAGAGAAAATGCGTGTTGTTTGAGATAAACGGGGGATTTTTGTAGAGCGAATGCATGATTTTCGGGTTAAATGGGGGATTTTCCAAGGGAAAATTTGTGAATTTCGGGTTAAATGGGGGACTTTCCAAGGGAAAAGGCATGATTTTCACGTTAAATGGGGGATTTTCCAAGAGAAAATGTGTAATTTCCAGGTTAAATGGGGGGTTTTGGAAGAGAAAATGTGTGACTTTTGGTTAAATGGGGGGTTTTCCAGAGAAAATGCATGACTTTCTGTTAAATGGAGGATTTTTGTGGTAAAAATGCGTGGTTTCCAGGTTAAAGCAAGGATTTTCAATGAGAAAATACATGATTTTGGGGTTATTTTTTTTTTTTAAGGGAAAACTTGTGATTTTTGATTAATTATGTATTTTTGAAGTGAAAATGCGTGATTTTCGAGTTAGATCAGGGATTCTTGAAGAGAAAATGCATCATTGTCGGGTTACATGGGGGATTTCCACAGAGAAATAGCCTTTTTTTCCTGGTTAAATGGGGGATTTTCAAAGAGAAAATGCATGATTTTCAGGTTACATGGGAGATTTTTTGAAGAGAAAATGCGTGATTTCCAGGTTAAATGGGAGATTCTTGTAGCGCAACAGTTTGATTTTGGGGTTAAATGAGGGATTTTTGAAGAGAAAATGAGTGATTTTCGAGTTAAATGGGTGATTTTCCAAGAGAAAATGCGTGATTTTCAGATTAAATGGGGGATTGTTGAAGGGAAAATGTGTGATTTTCGGGTTCAATGGGGGATTCTCGAAGAGAAAATGGGTGATTTGGGGGTTAAAAGGGGGATTTCTGAGGAGAAAATGTGTGATTTGGGGTTAATGGGGTATTTTTTGAGAGAAAATGCATGATTTGGGGGTAAATGCGTATTTTCCAAGAGAAAAGGTGAGGTTTTTGAGTTAAATGGGGGGTTTTCCAAGAGAAAATGCGTGATTTTGGGGTTAAACGGGGGATTGTTGAAGAGAAAACGTGTAATTTTTGGTTTAAACAGCAAGTTTTGAAGAGAATATGCGTGATTTTCAGTTTAAATCAGGGATTCTGAAAGAGAAAATGTGTGATTTTTGTTAAAATGGGGTATTTTGGAAGGGAAAATGCATGATTTTCGGGTAAAATGGGGGGTTTTCGAAGAGGAAATGCTTCGTTTCAGGTTAAATTGGGTGTTTTCGAAGCCAAAATGCAGGATTTTCACTTAAATGGGGGATTTTCCAAACGAAAATGCATGATTTTCTTTTTAGATGGGGGGATTTTCATAGAGAAAAGGCATGATTTTTGTGTTAAGTGGGGGATATTTGCAAAGAAAAGGCGTGATTTTTGGGTTAAATAGGGGATTTTTCAAGAGAAAATGTGTGATTTTCAGTTAAATCGCGGAATCTCTAAGAGAAAATGCCTGATGTTTGCATTAAATGTGTGATTTTCGTAGAGATAATGCGTGATTTTCAGGTTACATGGGAGATTTTTGAAGAGAAAATGTGTGATATTTGGGATGAATCAGGGATTCTTGAAGAGAAAATGCATCATTTTCGGGTTAAATGGGGGATTCTCGGAGAGAAATTGCATTTTCTACTGGTTAAATGGGGGATTTTCGAAGAGAAAATGCATGAGTTTCGTTTACATGTGAGATTTTTGTAGAGGAAATGCGTGATTTTTTGGATACATGGGGGATTCTTGTAGCAAAAATGTTTGATTTTGGGGTCAAATGGGGGATATTTGAAGGGCAAAAGTGTGATTTCCGAGTTAAATGGGGGATTTTCCTAGAGAAAATGTGTGATTTGGGGGATAATGGGGTATTTTTGAAGAGATAAAGCATGATTTTGGGGTAAATGTGGGATTTTCCAAGAGAAAATGTGTGATTTGGGGGTTAAATGGGGGATTTCTGAGGAGAAAATGTGTGATTTTGGGGATAATGGGGTATTTTTTGAGAGAAAATGCATGATTTTGGGGTAAATGCGTATTTTCCAAGAGAAAAGGTGAGGTTTTTAAGTTAAATGGGGGGTTTTCCAAGAGAAAATGCGTGATTTTGGGGTTAAACGGGGGATTGTTGAAGAGAAAACGCGCAATTTTTGGTTTAAACAGCAAGTTTTGTAGAGAATATGCATGATTTTCGGTTTAAAACAGAGATTCTCAAAGAGAAAATGCATTATTTTTGTTTAAATGGGGTATTTTGGAAGGGAAAATGTGTGATTTTTTTGGGTTAAATGGGGGATTTTCAAGAGAAAATGTGTGATTTTCAGTTAAATCGCGGATTCTCAAAGAGAAAATGCCTGATGTTTGCATTAAATGTGTGATTTTCGTAGAGATAATGCGTGATTTTCAGGTTACATGGGAGATTTTTAAGAGAAAATGCGTGATTTTCGGTTAATTGGGTGATTTCTGCAAAGAAAATGCATCATTTTTGGGTTAAATTGTGTATTTTTGCAGAGAGAATGCTTGATTTTCATTTAAATGAGGGATTTCTTGCAGAGACAATGCTTGATTTTTGTTTAAATGAGGGATTTTGGCAGAGAACATGCGTGATTTTGGGGTTAAACGGGGGATTTCTGCAAAGAAAAAAAATCATGATTCTGAGGTAAAATTCGGTGTAGTTGAAGGGAAAATGCATGATTTTCTGGTTAAATGGGGGATTTCGGAAGAGAAAATGCGTGTTGTTTGAGATAAACGGGGGATTTTTGTAGAGCGAATGCATGATTTTCGGGTTAAATGGGGGATTTTCCAAGGGAAAATTTGTGAATTTCGGGTTAAATGGGGGACTTTCCAAGGGAAAAGGCATGATTTTCACGTTAAATGGGGGATTTTCCAAGAGAAAATGTGTAATTTCCAGGTTAAATGGGGGGTTTTGGAAGAGAAAATGTGTGACTTTTGGTTAAATGGGGGGTTTTCCAGAGAAAATGCATGACTTTCTGTTAAATGGAGGATTTTTGTGGTAAAAATGCGTGGTTTCCAGGTTAAAGCAAGGATTTTCAATGAGAAAATACATGATTTTGGGGTTATTTTTTTTTTTTTAAGGGAAAACTTGTGATTTTTGATTAATTATGTATTTTTGAAGTGAAAATGCGTGATTTTCGAGTTAGATCAGGGATTCTTGAAGAGAAAATGCATCATTGTCGGGTTACATGGGGGATTTCCACAGAGAAATAGCCTTTTTTTCCTGGTTAAATGGGGGATTTTCAAAGAGAAAATGCATGATTTTCAGGTTACATGGGAGATTTTTTGAAGAGAAAATGCGTGATTTCCAGGTTAAATGGGAGATTCTTGTAGCGCAACAGTTTGATTTTGGGGTTAAATGAGGGATTTTTGAAGAGAAAATGAGTGATTTTCGAGTTAAATGGGTGATTTTCCAAGAGAAAATGCGTGATTTTCAGATTAAATGGGGGATTGTTGAAGGGAAAATGTGTGATTTTCGGGTTCAATGGGGGATTCTCGAAGAGAAAATGGGTGATTTGGGGGTTAAAAGGGGGATTTCTGAGGAGAAAATGTGTGATTTGGGGTTAATGGGGTATTTTTTGAGAGAAAATGCATGATTTGGGGGTAAATGCGTATTTTCCAAGAGAAAAGGTGAGGTTTTTGAGTTAAATGGGGGGTTTTCCAAGAGAAAATGCGTGATTTTGGGGTTAAACGGGGGATTGTTGAAGAGAAAACGTGTAATTTTTGGTTTAAACAGCAAGTTTTGAAGAGAATATGCGTGATTTTCAGTTTAAATCAGGGATTCTGAAAGAGAAAATGTGTGATTTTTGTTAAAATGGGGTATTTTGGAAGGGAAAATGCATGATTTTCGGGTAAAATGGGGGGTTTTCGAAGAGGAAATGCTTCGTTTCAGGTTAAATTGGGTGTTTTCGAAGCCAAAATGCAGGATTTTCACTTAAATGGGGGATTTTCCAAACGAAAATGCATGATTTTCTTTTTAGATGGGGGGATTTTCATAGAGAAAAGGCATGATTTTTGTGTTAAGTGGGGGATATTTGCAAAGAAAAGGCGTGATTTTTGGGTTAAATAGGGGATTTTTCAAGAGAAAATGTGTGATTTTCAGTTAAATCGCGGAATCTCTAAGAGAAAATGCCTGATGTTTGCATTAAATGTGTGATTTTCGTAGAGATAATGCGTGATTTTCAGGTTACATGGGAGATTTTTGAAGAGAAAATGTGTGATATTTGGGATGAATCAGGGATTCTTGAAGAGAAAATGCATCATTTTCGGGTTAAATGGGGGATTCTCGGAGAGAAATTGCATTTTCTACTGGTTAAATGGGGGATTTTCGAAGAGAAAATGCATGAGTTTCGTTTACATGTGAGATTTTTGTAGAGGAAATGCGTGATTTTTTGGATACATGGGGGATTCTTGTAGCAAAAATGTTTGATTTTGGGGTCAAATGGGGGATATTTGAAGGGCAAAAGTGTGATTTCCGAGTTAAATGGGGGATTTTCCTAGAGAAAATGTGTGATTTGGGGGATAATGGGGTATTTTTGAAGAGATAAAGCATGATTTTGGGGTAAATGTGGGATTTTCCAAGAGAAAATGTGTGATTTGGGGGTTAAATGGGGGATTTCTGAGGAGAAAATGTGTGATTTTGGGGATAATGGGGTATTTTTTGAGAGAAAATGCATGATTTTGGGGTAAATGCGTATTTTCCAAGAGAAAAGGTGAGGTTTTTAAGTTAAATGGGGGGTTTTCCAAGAGAAAATGCGTGATTTTGGGGTTAAACGGGGGATTGTTGAAGAGAAAACGCGCAATTTTTGGTTTAAACAGCAAGTTTTGTAGAGAATATGCATGATTTTCGGTTTAAAACAGAGATTCTCAAAGAGAAAATGCATTATTTTTGTTTAAATGGGGTATTTTGGAAGGGAAAATGTGTGATTTTTTTGGGTTAAATGGGGGATTTTCAAGAGAAAATGTGTGATTTTCAGTTAAATCGCGGATTCTCAAAGAGAAAATGCCTGATGTTTGCATTAAATGTGTGATTTTCGTAGAGATAATGCGTGATTTTCAGGTTACATGGGAGATTTTTAAGAGAAAATGCGTGATTTTCGGTTAATTGGGTGATTTCTGCAAAGAAAATGCATCATTTTTGGGTTAAATTGTGTATTTTTGCAGAGAGAATGCTTGATTTTCATTTAAATGAGGGATTTCTTGCAGAGACAATGCTTGATTTTTGTTTAAATGAGGGATTTTGGCAGAGAACATGCGTGATTTTGGGGTTAAACGGGGGATTTCTGCAAAGAAAAAAAATCATGATTCTGAGGTAAAATTCGGTGTAGTTGAAGGGAAAATGCATGATTTTCTGGTTAAATGGGGGATTTCGGAAGAGAAAATGCGTGTTGTTTGAGATAAACGGGGGATTTTTGTAGAGCGAATGCATGATTTTCGGGTTAAATGGGGGATTTTCCAAGGGAAAATTTGTGAATTTCGGGTTAAATGGGGGACTTTCCAAGGGAAAAGGCATGATTTTCACGTTAAATGGGGGATTTTCCAAGAGAAAATGTGTAATTTCCAGGTTAAATGGGGGGTTTTGGAAGAGAAAATGTGTGACTTTTGGTTAAATGGGGGGTTTTCCAGAGAAAATGCATGACTTTCTGTTAAATGGAGGATTTTTGTGGTAAAAATGCGTGGTTTCCAGGTTAAAGCAAGGATTTTCAATGAGAAAATACATGATTTTGGGGTTTATTTTTTTTTTTTTTAAGGGAAAACTTGTGATTTTTGATTAATTATGTATTTTTGAAGTGAAAATGCGTGATTTTCGAGTTAGATCAGGGATTCTTGAAGAGAAAATGCATCATTGTCGGGTTACATGGGGGATTTCCACAGAGAAATAGCCTTTTTTTCCTGGTTAAATGGGGGATTTTCAAAGAGAAAATGCATGATTTTCAGGTTACATGGGAGATTTTTTGAAGAGAAAATGCGTGATTTCCAGGTTAAATGGGAGATTCTTGTAGCGCAACAGTTTGATTTTGGGGTTAAATGAGGGATTTTTGAAGAGAAAATGAGTGATTTTCGAGTTAAATGGGTGATTTTCCAAGAGAAAATGCGTGATTTTCAGATTAAATGGGGGATTGTTGAAGGGAAAATGTGTGATTTTCGGGTTCAATGGGGGATTCTCGAAGAGAAAATGGGTGATTTGGGGGTTAAAAGGGGGATTTCTGAGGAGAAAATGTGTGATTTGGGGTTAATGGGGTATTTTTTGAGAGAAAATGCATGATTTGGGGGTAAATGCGTATTTTCCAAGAGAAAAGGTGAGGTTTTTGAGTTAAATGGGGGGTTTTCCAAGAGAAAATGCGTGATTTTGGGGTTAAACGGGGGATTGTTGAAGAGAAAACGTGTAATTTTTGGTTTAAACAGCAAGTTTTGAAGAGAATATGCGTGATTTTCAGTTTAAATCAGGGATTCTGAAAGAGAAAATGTGTGATTTTTGTTAAAATGGGGTATTTTGGAAGGGAAAATGCATGATTTTCGGGTAAAATGGGGGGTTTTCGAAGAGGAAATGCTTCGTTTCAGGTTAAATTGGGTGTTTTCGAAGCCAAAATGCAGGATTTTCACTTAAATGGGGGATTTTCCAAACGAAAATGCATGATTTTCTTTTTAGATGGGGGGATTTTCATAGAGAAAAGGCATGATTTTTGTGTTAAGTGGGGGATATTTGCAAAGAAAAGGCGTGATTTTTGGGTTAAATAGGGGATTTTTCAAGAGAAAATGTGTGATTTTCAGTTAAATCGCGGAATCTCTAAGAGAAAATGCCTGATGTTTGCATTAAATGTGTGATTTTCGTAGAGATAATGCGTGATTTTCAGGTTACATGGGAGATTTTTGAAGAGAAAATGTGTGATATTTGGGATGAATCAGGGATTCTTGAAGAGAAAATGCATCATTTTCGGGTTAAATGGGGGATTCTCGGAGAGAAATTGCATTTTCTACTGGTTAAATGGGGGATTTTCGAAGAGAAAATGCATGAGTTTCGTTTACATGTGAGATTTTTGTAGAGGAAATGCGTGATTTTTTGGATACATGGGGGATTCTTGTAGCAAAAATGTTTGATTTTGGGGTCAAATGGGGGATATTTGAAGGGCAAAAGTGTGATTTCCGAGTTAAATGGGGGATTTTCCTAGAGAAAATGTGTGATTTGGGGGATAATGGGGTATTTTTGAAGAGATAAAGCATGATTTTGGGGTAAATGTGGGATTTTCCAAGAGAAAATGTGTGATTTGGGGGTTAAATGGGGGATTTCTGAGGAGAAAATGTGTGATTTTGGGGATAATGGGGTATTTTTTGAGAGAAAATGCATGATTTTGGGGTAAATGCGTATTTTCCAAGAGAAAAGGTGAGGTTTTTAAGTTAAATGGGGGGTTTTCCAAGAGAAAATGCGTGATTTTGGGGTTAAACGGGGGATTGTTGAAGAGAAAACGCGCAATTTTTGGTTTAAACAGCAAGTTTTGTAGAGAATATGCATGATTTTCGGTTTAAAACAGAGATTCTCAAAGAGAAAATGCATTATTTTTGTTTAAATGGGGTATTTTGGAAGGGAAAATGTGTGATTTTTTTGGGTTAAATGGGGGATTTTCAAGAGAAAATGTGTGATTTTCAGTTAAATCGCGGATTCTCAAAGAGAAAATGCCTGATGTTTGCATTAAATGTGTGATTTTCGTAGAGATAATGCGTGATTTTCAGGTTACATGGGAGATTTTTAAGAGAAAATGCGTGATTTTCGGTTAATTGGGTGATTTCTGCAAAGAAAATGCATCATTTTTGGGTTAAATTGTGTATTTTTGCAGAGAGAATGCTTGATTTTCATTTAAATGAGGGATTTCTTGCAGAGACAATGCTTGATTTTTGTTTAAATGAGGGATTTTGGCAGAGAACATGCGTGATTTTGGGGTTAAACGGGGGATTTCTGCAAAGAAAAAAAATCATGATTCTGAGGTAAAATTCGGTGTAGTTGAAGGGAAAATGCATGATTTTCTGGTTAAATGGGGGATTTCGGAAGAGAAAATGCGTGTTGTTTGAGATAAACGGGGGATTTTTGTAGAGCGAATGCATGATTTTCGGGTTAAATGGGGGATTTTCCAAGGGAAAATTTGTGAATTTCGGGTTAAATGGGGGACTTTCCAAGGGAAAAGGCATGATTTTCACGTTAAATGGGGGATTTTCCAAGAGAAAATGTGTAATTTCCAGGTTAAATGGGGGGTTTTGGAAGAGAAAATGTGTGACTTTTGGTTAAATGGGGGGTTTTCCAGAGAAAATGCATGACTTTCTGTTAAATGGAGGATTTTTGTGGTAAAAATGCGTGGTTTCCAGGTTAAAGCAAGGATTTTCAATGAGAAAATACATGATTTTGGGGTTTATTTTTTTTTTTTTAAGGGAAAACTTGTGATTTTTGATTAATTATGTATTTTTGAAGTGAAAATGCGTGATTTTCGAGTTAGATCAGGGATTCTTGAAGAGAAAATGCATCATTGTCGGGTTACATGGGGGATTTCCACAGAGAAATAGCCTTTTTTTCCTGGTTAAATGGGGGATTTTCAAAGAGAAAATGCATGATTTTCAGGTTACATGGGAGATTTTTTGAAGAGAAAATGCGTGATTTCCAGGTTAAATGGGAGATTCTTGTAGCGCAACAGTTTGATTTTGGGGTTAAATGAGGGATTTTTGAAGAGAAAATGAGTGATTTTCGAGTTAAATGGGTGATTTTCCAAGAGAAAATGCGTGATTTTCAGATTAAATGGGGGATTGTTGAAGGGAAAATGTGTGATTTTCGGGTTCAATGGGGGATTCTCGAAGAGAAAATGGGTGATTTGGGGGTTAAAAGGGGGATTTCTGAGGAGAAAATGTGTGATTTGGGGTTAATGGGGTATTTTTTGAGAGAAAATGCATGATTTGGGGGTAAATGCGTATTTTCCAAGAGAAAAGGTGAGGTTTTTGAGTTAAATGGGGGGTTTTCCAAGAGAAAATGCGTGATTTTGGGGTTAAACGGGGGATTGTTGAAGAGAAAACGTGTAATTTTTGGTTTAAACAGCAAGTTTTGAAGAGAATATGCGTGATTTTCAGTTTAAATCAGGGATTCTGAAAGAGAAAATGTGTGATTTTTGTTAAAATGGGGTATTTTGGAAGGGAAAATGCATGATTTTCGGGTAAAATGGGGGGTTTTCGAAGAGGAAATGCTTCGTTTCAGGTTAAATTGGGTGTTTTCGAAGCCAAAATGCAGGATTTTCACTTAAATGGGGGATTTTCCAAACGAAAATGCATGATTTTCTTTTTAGATGGGGGGATTTTCATAGAGAAAAGGCATGATTTTTGTGTTAAGTGGGGGATATTTGCAAAGAAAAGGCGTGATTTTTGGGTTAAATAGGGGATTTTTCAAGAGAAAATGTGTGATTTTCAGTTAAATCGCGGAATCTCTAAGAGAAAATGCCTGATGTTTGCATTAAATGTGTGATTTTCGTAGAGATAATGCGTGATTTTCAGGTTACATGGGAGATTTTTGAAGAGAAAATGTGTGATATTTGGGATGAATCAGGGATTCTTGAAGAGAAAATGCATCATTTTCGGGTTAAATGGGGGATTCTCGGAGAGAAATTGCATTTTCTACTGGTTAAATGGGGGATTTTCGAAGAGAAAATGCATGAGTTTCGTTTACATGTGAGATTTTTGTAGAGGAAATGCGTGATTTTTTGGATACATGGGGGATTCTTGTAGCAAAAATGTTTGATTTTGGGGTCAAATGGGGGATATTTGAAGGGCAAAAGTGTGATTTCCGAGTTAAATGGGGGATTTTCCTAGAGAAAATGTGTGATTTGGGGGATAATGGGGTATTTTTGAAGAGATAAAGCATGATTTTGGGGTAAATGTGGGATTTTCCAAGAGAAAATGTGTGATTTGGGGGTTAAATGGGGGATTTCTGAGGAGAAAATGTGTGATTTTGGGGATAATGGGGTATTTTTTGAGAGAAAATGCATGATTTTGGGGTAAATGCGTATTTTCCAAGAGAAAAGGTGAGGTTTTTAAGTTAAATGGGGGGTTTTCCAAGAGAAAATGCGTGATTTTGGGGTTAAACGGGGGATTGTTGAAGAGAAAACGCGCAATTTTTGGTTTAAACAGCAAGTTTTGTAGAGAATATGCATGATTTTCGGTTTAAAACAGAGATTCTCAAAGAGAAAATGCATTATTTTTGTTTAAATGGGGTATTTTGGAAGGGAAAATGTGTGATTTTTTTGGGTTAAATGGGGGATTTTCAAGAGAAAATGTGTGATTTTCAGTTAAATCGCGGATTCTCAAAGAGAAAATGCCTGATGTTTGCATTAAATGTGTGATTTTCGTAGAGATAATGCGTGATTTTCAGGTTACATGGGAGATTTTTAAGAGAAAATGCGTGATTTTCGGTTAATTGGGTGATTTCTGCAAAGAAAATGCATCATTTTTGGGTTAAATTGTGTATTTTTGCAGAGAGAATGCTTGATTTTCATTTAAATGAGGGATTTCTTGCAGAGACAATGCTTGATTTTTGTTTAAATGAGGGATTTTGGCAGAGAACATGCGTGATTTTGGGGTTAAACGGGGGATTTCTGCAAAGAAAAAAAATCATGATTCTGAGGTAAAATTCGGTGTAGTTGAAGGGAAAATGCATGATTTTCTGGTTAAATGGGGGATTTCGGAAGAGAAAATGCGTGTTGTTTGAGATAAACGGGGGATTTTTGTAGAGCGAATGCATGATTTTCGGGTTAAATGGGGGATTTTCCAAGGGAAAATTTGTGAATTTCGGGTTAAATGGGGGACTTTCCAAGGGAAAAGGCATGATTTTCACGTTAAATGGGGGATTTTCCAAGAGAAAATGTGTAATTTCCAGGTTAAATGGGGGGTTTTGGAAGAGAAAATGTGTGACTTTTGGTTAAATGGGGGGTTTTCCAGAGAAAATGCATGACTTTCTGTTAAATGGAGGATTTTTGTGGTAAAAATGCGTGGTTTCCAGGTTAAAGCAAGGATTTTCAATGAGAAAATACATGATTTTGGGGTTTTTTTTTTTTTTAAAGAGAAAACTTGTGATTTTTGATTAATTATGTATTTTTGAAGTGAAAATGCGTGATTTTCGAGTTAGATCAGGGATTCTTGAAGAGAAAATGCATCATTGTCGGGTTACATGGGGGATTTCCACAGAGAAATAGCCTTTTTTTCCTGGTTAAATGGGGGATTTTCAAAGAGAAAATGCATGATTTTCAGGTTACATGGGAGATTTTTTGAAGAGAAAATGCGTGATTTCCAGGTTAAATGGGAGATTCTTGTAGCGCAACAGTTTGATTTTGGGGTTAAATGAGGGATTTTTGAAGAGAAAATGAGTGATTTTCGAGTTAAATGGGTGATTTTCCAAGAGAAAATGCGTGATTTTCAGATTAAATGGGGGATTGTTGAAGGGAAAATGTGTGATTTTCGGGTTCAATGGGGGATTCTCGAAGAGAAAATGGGTGATTTGGGGGTTAAAAGGGGGATTTCTGAGGAGAAAATGTGTGATTTGGGGTTAATGGGGTATTTTTTGAGAGAAAATGCATGATTTGGGGGTAAATGCGTATTTTCCAAGAGAAAAGGTGAGGTTTTTGAGTTAAATGGGGGGTTTTCCAAGAGAAAATGCGTGATTTTGGGGTTAAACGGGGGATTGTTGAAGAGAAAACGTGTAATTTTTGGTTTAAACAGCAAGTTTTGAAGAGAATATGCGTGATTTTCAGTTTAAATCAGGGATTCTGAAAGAGAAAATGTGTGATTTTTGTTAAAATGGGGTATTTTGGAAGGGAAAATGCATGATTTTCGGGTAAAATGGGGGGTTTTCGAAGAGGAAATGCTTCGTTTCAGGTTAAATTGGGTGTTTTCGAAGCCAAAATGCAGGATTTTCACTTAAATGGGGGATTTTCCAAACGAAAATGCATGATTTTCTTTTTAGATGGGGGGATTTTCATAGAGAAAAGGCATGATTTTTGTGTTAAGTGGGGGATATTTGCAAAGAAAAGGCGTGATTTTTGGGTTAAATAGGGGATTTTTCAAGAGAAAATGTGTGATTTTCAGTTAAATCGCGGAATCTCTAAGAGAAAATGCCTGATGTTTGCATTAAATGTGTGATTTTCGTAGAGATAATGCGTGATTTTCAGGTTACATGGGAGATTTTTGAAGAGAAAATGTGTGATATTTGGGATGAATCAGGGATTCTTGAAGAGAAAATGCATCATTTTCGGGTTAAATGGGGGATTCTCGGAGAGAAATTGCATTTTCTACTGGTTAAATGGGGGATTTTCGAAGAGAAAATGCATGAGTTTCGTTTACATGTGAGATTTTTGTAGAGGAAATGCGTGATTTTTTGGATACATGGGGGATTCTTGTAGCAAAAATGTTTGATTTTGGGGTCAAATGGGGGATATTTGAAGGGCAAAAGTGTGATTTCCGAGTTAAATGGGGGATTTTCCTAGAGAAAATGTGTGATTTGGGGGATAATGGGGTATTTTTGAAGAGATAAAGCATGATTTTGGGGTAAATGTGGGATTTTCCAAGAGAAAATGTGTGATTTGGGGGTTAAATGGGGGATTTCTGAGGAGAAAATGTGTGATTTTGGGGATAATGGGGTATTTTTTGAGAGAAAATGCATGATTTTGGGGTAAATGCGTATTTTCCAAGAGAAAAGGTGAGGTTTTTAAGTTAAATGGGGGGTTTTCCAAGAGAAAATGCGTGATTTTGGGGTTAAACGGGGGATTGTTGAAGAGAAAACGCGCAATTTTTGGTTTAAACAGCAAGTTTTGTAGAGAATATGCATGATTTTCGGTTTAAAACAGAGATTCTCAAAGAGAAAATGCATTATTTTTGTTTAAATGGGGTATTTTGGAAGGGAAAATGTGTGATTTTTTTGGGTTAAATGGGGGATTTTCAAGAGAAAATGTGTGATTTTCAGTTAAATCGCGGATTCTCAAAGAGAAAATGCCTGATGTTTGCATTAAATGTGTGATTTTCGTAGAGATAATGCGTGATTTTCAGGTTACATGGGAGATTTTTAAGAGAAAATGCGTGATTTTCGGTTAATTGGGTGATTTCTGCAAAGAAAATGCATCATTTTTGGGTTAAATTGTGTATTTTTGCAGAGAGAATGCTTGATTTTCATTTAAATGAGGGATTTCTTGCAGAGACAATGCTTGATTTTTGTTTAAATGAGGGATTTTGGCAGAGAACATGCGTGATTTTGGGGTTAAACGGGGGATTTCTGCAAAGAAAAAAAATCATGATTCTGAGGTAAAATTCGGTGTAGTTGAAGGGAAAATGCATGATTTTCTGGTTAAATGGGGGATTTCGGAAGAGAAAATGCGTGTTGTTTGAGATAAACGGGGGATTTTTGTAGAGCGAATGCATGATTTTCGGGTTAAATGGGGGATTTTCCAAGGGAAAATTTGTGAATTTCGGGTTAAATGGGGGACTTTCCAAGGGAAAAGGCATGATTTTCACGTTAAATGGGGGATTTTCCAAGAGAAAATGTGTAATTTCCAGGTTAAATGGGGGGTTTTGGAAGAGAAAATGTGTGACTTTTGGTTAAATGGGGGGTTTTCCAGAGAAAATGCATGACTTTCTGTTAAATGGAGGATTTTTGTGGTAAAAATGCGTGGTTTCCAGGTTAAAGCAAGGATTTTCAATGAGAAAATACATGATTTTGGGGTTTTTTTTTTTTTTTAAAGGGAAAACTTGTGATTTTTGATTAATTATGTATTTTTGAAGTGAAAATGCGTGATTTTCGAGTTAGATCAGGGATTCTTGAAGAGAAAATGCATCATTGTCGGGTTACATGGGGGATTTCCACAGAGAAATAGCCTTTTTTTCCTGGTTAAATGGGGGATTTTCAAAGAGAAAATGCATGATTTTCAGGTTACATGGGAGATTTTTTGAAGAGAAAATGCGTGATTTCCAGGTTAAATGGGAGATTCTTGTAGCGCAACAGTTTGATTTTGGGGTTAAATGAGGGATTTTTGAAGAGAAAATGAGTGATTTTCGAGTTAAATGGGTGATTTTCCAAGAGAAAATGCGTGATTTTCAGATTAAATGGGGGATTGTTGAAGGGAAAATGTGTGATTTTCGGGTTCAATGGGGGATTCTCGAAGAGAAAATGGGTGATTTGGGGGTTAAAAGGGGGATTTCTGAGGAGAAAATGTGTGATTTGGGGTTAATGGGGTATTTTTTGAGAGAAAATGCATGATTTGGGGGTAAATGCGTATTTTCCAAGAGAAAAGGTGAGGTTTTTGAGTTAAATGGGGGGTTTTCCAAGAGAAAATGCGTGATTTTGGGGTTAAACGGGGGATTGTTGAAGAGAAAACGTGTAATTTTTGGTTTAAACAGCAAGTTTTGAAGAGAATATGCGTGATTTTCAGTTTAAATCAGGGATTCTGAAAGAGAAAATGTGTGATTTTTGTTAAAATGGGGTATTTTGGAAGGGAAAATGCATGATTTTCGGGTAAAATGGGGGGTTTTCGAAGAGGAAATGCTTCGTTTCAGGTTAAATTGGGTGTTTTCGAAGCCAAAATGCAGGATTTTCACTTAAATGGGGGATTTTCCAAACGAAAATGCATGATTTTCTTTTTAGATGGGGGGATTTTCATAGAGAAAAGGCATGATTTTTGTGTTAAGTGGGGGATATTTGCAAAGAAAAGGCGTGATTTTTGGGTTAAATAGGGGATTTTTCAAGAGAAAATGTGTGATTTTCAGTTAAATCGCGGAATCTCTAAGAGAAAATGCCTGATGTTTGCATTAAATGTGTGATTTTCGTAGAGATAATGCGTGATTTTCAGGTTACATGGGAGATTTTTGAAGAGAAAATGTGTGATATTTGGGATGAATCAGGGATTCTTGAAGAGAAAATGCATCATTTTCGGGTTAAATGGGGGATTCTCGGAGAGAAATTGCATTTTCTACTGGTTAAATGGGGGATTTTCGAAGAGAAAATGCATGAGTTTCGTTTACATGTGAGATTTTTGTAGAGGAAATGCGTGATTTTTTGGATACATGGGGGATTCTTGTAGCAAAAATGTTTGATTTTGGGGTCAAATGGGGGATATTTGAAGGGCAAAAGTGTGATTTCCGAGTTAAATGGGGGATTTTCCTAGAGAAAATGTGTGATTTGGGGGATAATGGGGTATTTTTGAAGAGATAAAGCATGATTTTGGGGTAAATGTGGGATTTTCCAAGAGAAAATGTGTGATTTGGGGGTTAAATGGGGGATTTCTGAGGAGAAAATGTGTGATTTTGGGGATAATGGGGTATTTTTTGAGAGAAAATGCATGATTTTGGGGTAAATGCGTATTTTCCAAGAGAAAAGGTGAGGTTTTTAAGTTAAATGGGGGGTTTTCCAAGAGAAAATGCGTGATTTTGGGGTTAAACGGGGGATTGTTGAAGAGAAAACGCGCAATTTTTGGTTTAAACAGCAAGTTTTGTAGAGAATATGCATGATTTTCGGTTTAAAACAGAGATTCTCAAAGAGAAAATGCATTATTTTTGTTTAAATGGGGTATTTTGGAAGGGAAAATGTGTGATTTTTTTGGGTTAAATGGGGGATTTTCAAGAGAAAATGTGTGATTTTCAGTTAAATCGCGGATTCTCAAAGAGAAAATGCCTGATGTTTGCATTAAATGTGTGATTTTCGTAGAGATAATGCGTGATTTTCAGGTTACATGGGAGATTTTTAAGAGAAAATGCGTGATTTTCGGTTAATTGGGTGATTTCTGCAAAGAAAATGCATCATTTTTGGGTTAAATTGTGTATTTTTGCAGAGAGAATGCTTGATTTTCATTTAAATGAGGGATTTCTTGCAGAGACAATGCTTGATTTTTGTTTAAATGAGGGATTTTGGCAGAGAACATGCGTGATTTTGGGGTTAAACGGGGGATTTCTGCAAAGAAAAAAAATCATGATTCTGAGGTAAAATTCGGTGTAGTTGAAGGGAAAATGCATGATTTTCTGGTTAAATGGGGGATTTCGGAAGAGAAAATGCGTGTTGTTTGAGATAAACGGGGGATTTTTGTAGAGCGAATGCATGATTTTCGGGTTAAATGGGGGATTTTCCAAGGGAAAATTTGTGAATTTCGGGTTAAATGGGGGACTTTCCAAGGGAAAAGGCATGATTTTCACGTTAAATGGGGGATTTTCCAAGAGAAAATGTGTAATTTCCAGGTTAAATGGGGGGTTTTGGAAGAGAAAATGTGTGACTTTTGGTTAAATGGGGGGTTTTCCAGAGAAAATGCATGACTTTCTGTTAAATGGAGGATTTTTGTGGTAAAAATGCGTGGTTTCCAGGTTAAAGCAAGGATTTTCAATGAGAAAATACATGATTTTGGGGTTTATTTTTTTTTTTTTAAAGAGAAAACTTGTGATTTTTGATTAATTATGTATTTTTGAAGTGAAAATGCGTGATTTTCGAGTTAGATCAGGGATTCTTGAAGAGAAAATGCATCATTGTCGGGTTACATGGGGGATTTCCACAGAGAAATAGCCTTTTTTTCCTGGTTAAATGGGGGATTTTCAAAGAGAAAATGCATGATTTTCAGGTTACATGGGAGATTTTTTGAAGAGAAAATGCGTGATTTCCAGGTTAAATGGGAGATTCTTGTAGCGCAACAGTTTGATTTTGGGGTTAAATGAGGGATTTTTGAAGAGAAAATGAGTGATTTTCGAGTTAAATGGGTGATTTTCCAAGAGAAAATGCGTGATTTTCAGATTAAATGGGGGATTGTTGAAGGGAAAATGTGTGATTTTCGGGTTCAATGGGGGATTCTCGAAGAGAAAATGGGTGATTTGGGGGTTAAAAGGGGGATTTCTGAGGAGAAAATGTGTGATTTGGGGTTAATGGGGTATTTTTTGAGAGAAAATGCATGATTTGGGGGTAAATGCGTATTTTCCAAGAGAAAAGGTGAGGTTTTTGAGTTAAATGGGGGGTTTTCCAAGAGAAAATGCGTGATTTTGGGGTTAAACGGGGGATTGTTGAAGAGAAAACGTGTAATTTTTGGTTTAAACAGCAAGTTTTGAAGAGAATATGCGTGATTTTCAGTTTAAATCAGGGATTCTGAAAGAGAAAATGTGTGATTTTTGTTAAAATGGGGTATTTTGGAAGGGAAAATGCATGATTTTCGGGTAAAATGGGGGGTTTTCGAAGAGGAAATGCTTCGTTTCAGGTTAAATTGGGTGTTTTCGAAGCCAAAATGCAGGATTTTCACTTAAATGGGGGATTTTCCAAACGAAAATGCATGATTTTCTTTTTAGATGGGGGGATTTTCATAGAGAAAAGGCATGATTTTTGTGTTAAGTGGGGGATATTTGCAAAGAAAAGGCGTGATTTTTGGGTTAAATAGGGGATTTTTCAAGAGAAAATGTGTGATTTTCAGTTAAATCGCGGAATCTCTAAGAGAAAATGCCTGATGTTTGCATTAAATGTGTGATTTTCGTAGAGATAATGCGTGATTTTCAGGTTACATGGGAGATTTTTGAAGAGAAAATGTGTGATATTTGGGATGAATCAGGGATTCTTGAAGAGAAAATGCATCATTTTCGGGTTAAATGGGGGATTCTCGGAGAGAAATTGCATTTTCTACTGGTTAAATGGGGGATTTTCGAAGAGAAAATGCATGAGTTTCGTTTACATGTGAGATTTTTGTAGAGGAAATGCGTGATTTTTTGGATACATGGGGGATTCTTGTAGCAAAAATGTTTGATTTTGGGGTCAAATGGGGGATATTTGAAGGGCAAAAGTGTGATTTCCGAGTTAAATGGGGGATTTTCCTAGAGAAAATGTGTGATTTGGGGGATAATGGGGTATTTTTGAAGAGATAAAGCATGATTTTGGGGTAAATGTGGGATTTTCCAAGAGAAAATGTGTGATTTGGGGGTTAAATGGGGGATTTCTGAGGAGAAAATGTGTGATTTTGGGGATAATGGGGTATTTTTTGAGAGAAAATGCATGATTTTGGGGTAAATGCGTATTTTCCAAGAGAAAAGGTGAGGTTTTTAAGTTAAATGGGGGGTTTTCCAAGAGAAAATGCGTGATTTTGGGGTTAAACGGGGGATTGTTGAAGAGAAAACGCGCAATTTTTGGTTTAAACAGCAAGTTTTGTAGAGAATATGCATGATTTTCGGTTTAAAACAGAGATTCTCAAAGAGAAAATGCATTATTTTTGTTTAAATGGGGTATTTTGGAAGGGAAAATGTGTGATTTTTTTGGGTTAAATGGGGGATTTTCAAGAGAAAATGTGTGATTTTCAGTTAAATCGCGGATTCTCAAAGAGAAAATGCCTGATGTTTGCATTAAATGTGTGATTTTCGTAGAGATAATGCGTGATTTTCAGGTTACATGGGAGATTTTTAAGAGAAAATGCGTGATTTTCGGTTAATTGGGTGATTTCTGCAAAGAAAATGCATCATTTTTGGGTTAAATTGTGTATTTTTGCAGAGAGAATGCTTGATTTTCATTTAAATGAGGGATTTCTTGCAGAGACAATGCTTGATTTTTGTTTAAATGAGGGATTTTGGCAGAGAACATGCGTGATTTTGGGGTTAAACGGGGGATTTCTGCAAAGAAAAAAAATCATGATTCTGAGGTAAAATTCGGTGTAGTTGAAGGGAAAATGCATGATTTTCTGGTTAAATGGGGGATTTCGGAAGAGAAAATGCGTGTTGTTTGAGATAAACGGGGGATTTTTGTAGAGCGAATGCATGATTTTCGGGTTAAATGGGGGATTTTCCAAGGGAAAATTTGTGAATTTCGGGTTAAATGGGGGACTTTCCAAGGGAAAAGGCATGATTTTCACGTTAAATGGGGGATTTTCCAAGAGAAAATGTGTAATTTCCAGGTTAAATGGGGGGTTTTGGAAGAGAAAATGTGTGACTTTTGGTTAAATGGGGGGTTTTCCAGAGAAAATGCATGACTTTCTGTTAAATGGAGGATTTTTGTGGTAAAAATGCGTGGTTTCCAGGTTAAAGCAAGGATTTTCAATGAGAAAATACATGATTTTGGGGTTTATTTTTTTTTTTTTAAGGGAAAACTTGTGATTTTTGATTAATTATGTATTTTTGAAGTGAAAATGCGTGATTTTCGAGTTAGATCAGGGATTCTTGAAGAGAAAATGCATCATTGTCGGGTTACATGGGGGATTTCCACAGAGAAATAGCCTTTTTTTCCTGGTTAAATGGGGGATTTTCAAAGAGAAAATGCATGATTTTCAGGTTACATGGGAGATTTTTTGAAGAGAAAATGCGTGATTTCCAGGTTAAATGGGAGATTCTTGTAGCGCAACAGTTTGATTTTGGGGTTAAATGAGGGATTTTTGAAGAGAAAATGAGTGATTTTCGAGTTAAATGGGTGATTTTCCAAGAGAAAATGCGTGATTTTCAGATTAAATGGGGGATTGTTGAAGGGAAAATGTGTGATTTTCGGGTTCAATGGGGGATTCTCGAAGAGAAAATGGGTGATTTGGGGGTTAAAAGGGGGATTTCTGAGGAGAAAATGTGTGATTTGGGGTTAATGGGGTATTTTTTGAGAGAAAATGCATGATTTGGGGGTAAATGCGTATTTTCCAAGAGAAAAGGTGAGGTTTTTGAGTTAAATGGGGGGTTTTCCAAGAGAAAATGCGTGATTTTGGGGTTAAACGGGGGATTGTTGAAGAGAAAACGTGTAATTTTTGGTTTAAACAGCAAGTTTTGAAGAGAATATGCGTGATTTTCAGTTTAAATCAGGGATTCTGAAAGAGAAAATGTGTGATTTTTGTTAAAATGGGGTATTTTGGAAGGGAAAATGCATGATTTTCGGGTAAAATGGGGGGTTTTCGAAGAGGAAATGCTTCGTTTCAGGTTAAATTGGGTGTTTTCGAAGCCAAAATGCAGGATTTTCACTTAAATGGGGGATTTTCCAAACGAAAATGCATGATTTTCTTTTTAGATGGGGGGATTTTCATAGAGAAAAGGCATGATTTTTGTGTTAAGTGGGGGATATTTGCAAAGAAAAGGCGTGATTTTTGGGTTAAATAGGGGATTTTTCAAGAGAAAATGTGTGATTTTCAGTTAAATCGCGGAATCTCTAAGAGAAAATGCCTGATGTTTGCATTAAATGTGTGATTTTCGTAGAGATAATGCGTGATTTTCAGGTTACATGGGAGATTTTTGAAGAGAAAATGTGTGATATTTGGGATGAATCAGGGATTCTTGAAGAGAAAATGCATCATTTTCGGGTTAAATGGGGGATTCTCGGAGAGAAATTGCATTTTCTACTGGTTAAATGGGGGATTTTCGAAGAGAAAATGCATGAGTTTCGTTTACATGTGAGATTTTTGTAGAGGAAATGCGTGATTTTTTGGATACATGGGGGATTCTTGTAGCAAAAATGTTTGATTTTGGGGTCAAATGGGGGATATTTGAAGGGCAAAAGTGTGATTTCCGAGTTAAATGGGGGATTTTCCTAGAGAAAATGTGTGATTTGGGGGATAATGGGGTATTTTTGAAGAGATAAAGCATGATTTTGGGGTAAATGTGGGATTTTCCAAGAGAAAATGTGTGATTTGGGGGTTAAATGGGGGATTTCTGAGGAGAAAATGTGTGATTTTGGGGATAATGGGGTATTTTTTGAGAGAAAATGCATGATTTTGGGGTAAATGCGTATTTTCCAAGAGAAAAGGTGAGGTTTTTAAGTTAAATGGGGGGTTTTCCAAGAGAAAATGCGTGATTTTGGGGTTAAACGGGGGATTGTTGAAGAGAAAACGCGCAATTTTTGGTTTAAACAGCAAGTTTTGTAGAGAATATGCATGATTTTCGGTTTAAAACAGAGATTCTCAAAGAGAAAATGCATTATTTTTGTTTAAATGGGGTATTTTGGAAGGGAAAATGTGTGATTTTTTTGGGTTAAATGGGGGATTTTCAAGAGAAAATGTGTGATTTTCAGTTAAATCGCGGATTCTCAAAGAGAAAATGCCTGATGTTTGCATTAAATGTGTGATTTTCGTAGAGATAATGCGTGATTTTCAGGTTACATGGGAGATTTTTAAGAGAAAATGCGTGATTTTCGGTTAATTGGGTGATTTCTGCAAAGAAAATGCATCATTTTTGGGTTAAATTGTGTATTTTTGCAGAGAGAATGCTTGATTTTCATTTAAATGAGGGATTTCTTGCAGAGACAATGCTTGATTTTTGTTTAAATGAGGGATTTTGGCAGAGAACATGCGTGATTTTGGGGTTAAACGGGGGATTTCTGCAAAGAAAAAAAATCATGATTCTGAGGTAAAATTCGGTGTAGTTGAAGGGAAAATGCATGATTTTCTGGTTAAATGGGGGATTTCGGAAGAGAAAATGCGTGTTGTTTGAGATAAACGGGGGATTTTTGTAGAGCGAATGCATGATTTTCGGGTTAAATGGGGGATTTTCCAAGGGAAAATTTGTGAATTTCGGGTTAAATGGGGGACTTTCCAAGGGAAAAGGCATGATTTTCACGTTAAATGGGGGATTTTCCAAGAGAAAATGTGTAATTTCCAGGTTAAATGGGGGGTTTTGGAAGAGAAAATGTGTGACTTTTGGTTAAATGGGGGGTTTTCCAGAGAAAATGCATGACTTTCTGTTAAATGGAGGATTTTTGTGGTAAAAATGCGTGGTTTCCAGGTTAAAGCAAGGATTTTCAATGAGAAAATACATGATTTTGGGGTTTATTTTTTTTTTTTTAAAGGGAAAACTTGTGATTTTTGATTAATTATGTATTTTTGAAGTGAAAATGCGTGATTTTCGAGTTAGATCAGGGATTCTTGAAGAGAAAATGCATCATTGTCGGGTTACATGGGGGATTTCCACAGAGAAATAGCCTTTTTTTCCTGGTTAAATGGGGGATTTTCAAAGAGAAAATGCATGATTTTCAGGTTACATGGGAGATTTTTTGAAGAGAAAATGCGTGATTTCCAGGTTAAATGGGAGATTCTTGTAGCGCAACAGTTTGATTTTGGGGTTAAATGAGGGATTTTTGAAGAGAAAATGAGTGATTTTCGAGTTAAATGGGTGATTTTCCAAGAGAAAATGCGTGATTTTCAGATTAAATGGGGGATTGTTGAAGGGAAAATGTGTGATTTTCGGGTTCAATGGGGGATTCTCGAAGAGAAAATGGGTGATTTGGGGGTTAAAAGGGGGATTTCTGAGGAGAAAATGTGTGATTTGGGGTTAATGGGGTATTTTTTGAGAGAAAATGCATGATTTGGGGGTAAATGCGTATTTTCCAAGAGAAAAGGTGAGGTTTTTGAGTTAAATGGGGGGTTTTCCAAGAGAAAATGCGTGATTTTGGGGTTAAACGGGGGATTGTTGAAGAGAAAACGTGTAATTTTTGGTTTAAACAGCAAGTTTTGAAGAGAATATGCGTGATTTTCAGTTTAAATCAGGGATTCTGAAAGAGAAAATGTGTGATTTTTGTTAAAATGGGGTATTTTGGAAGGGAAAATGCATGATTTTCGGGTAAAATGGGGGGTTTTCGAAGAGGAAATGCTTCGTTTCAGGTTAAATTGGGTGTTTTCGAAGCCAAAATGCAGGATTTTCACTTAAATGGGGGATTTTCCAAACGAAAATGCATGATTTTCTTTTTAGATGGGGGGATTTTCATAGAGAAAAGGCATGATTTTTGTGTTAAGTGGGGGATATTTGCAAAGAAAAGGCGTGATTTTTGGGTTAAATAGGGGATTTTTCAAGAGAAAATGTGTGATTTTCAGTTAAATCGCGGAATCTCTAAGAGAAAATGCCTGATGTTTGCATTAAATGTGTGATTTTCGTAGAGATAATGCGTGATTTTCAGGTTACATGGGAGATTTTTGAAGAGAAAATGTGTGATATTTGGGATGAATCAGGGATTCTTGAAGAGAAAATGCATCATTTTCGGGTTAAATGGGGGATTCTCGGAGAGAAATTGCATTTTCTACTGGTTAAATGGGGGATTTTCGAAGAGAAAATGCATGAGTTTCGTTTACATGTGAGATTTTTGTAGAGGAAATGCGTGATTTTTTGGATACATGGGGGATTCTTGTAGCAAAAATGTTTGATTTTGGGGTCAAATGGGGGATATTTGAAGGGCAAAAGTGTGATTTCCGAGTTAAATGGGGGATTTTCCTAGAGAAAATGTGTGATTTGGGGGATAATGGGGTATTTTTGAAGAGATAAAGCATGATTTTGGGGTAAATGTGGGATTTTCCAAGAGAAAATGTGTGATTTGGGGGTTAAATGGGGGATTTCTGAGGAGAAAATGTGTGATTTTGGGGATAATGGGGTATTTTTTGAGAGAAAATGCATGATTTTGGGGTAAATGCGTATTTTCCAAGAGAAAAGGTGAGGTTTTTAAGTTAAATGGGGGGTTTTCCAAGAGAAAATGCGTGATTTTGGGGTTAAACGGGGGATTGTTGAAGAGAAAACGCGCAATTTTTGGTTTAAACAGCAAGTTTTGTAGAGAATATGCATGATTTTCGGTTTAAAACAGAGATTCTCAAAGAGAAAATGCATTATTTTTGTTTAAATGGGGTATTTTGGAAGGGAAAATGTGTGATTTTTTTGGGTTAAATGGGGGATTTTCAAGAGAAAATGTGTGATTTTCAGTTAAATCGCGGATTCTCAAAGAGAAAATGCCTGATGTTTGCATTAAATGTGTGATTTTCGTAGAGATAATGCGTGATTTTCAGGTTACATGGGAGATTTTTAAGAGAAAATGCGTGATTTTCGGTTAATTGGGTGATTTCTGCAAAGAAAATGCATCATTTTTGGGTTAAATTGTGTATTTTTGCAGAGAGAATGCTTGATTTTCATTTAAATGAGGGATTTCTTGCAGAGACAATGCTTGATTTTTGTTTAAATGAGGGATTTTGGCAGAGAACATGCGTGATTTTGGGGTTAAACGGGGGATTTCTGCAAAGAAAAAAAATCATGATTCTGAGGTAAAATTCGGTGTAGTTGAAGGGAAAATGCATGATTTTCTGGTTAAATGGGGGATTTCGGAAGAGAAAATGCGTGTTGTTTGAGATAAACGGGGGATTTTTGTAGAGCGAATGCATGATTTTCGGGTTAAATGGGGGATTTTCCAAGGGAAAATTTGTGAATTTCGGGTTAAATGGGGGACTTTCCAAGGGAAAAGGCATGATTTTCACGTTAAATGGGGGATTTTCCAAGAGAAAATGTGTAATTTCCAGGTTAAATGGGGGGTTTTGGAAGAGAAAATGTGTGACTTTTGGTTAAATGGGGGGTTTTCCAGAGAAAATGCATGACTTTCTGTTAAATGGAGGATTTTTGTGGTAAAAATGCGTGGTTTCCAGGTTAAAGCAAGGATTTTCAATGAGAAAATACATGATTTTGGGGTTATTTTTTTTTTTTTAAGGAAAACTTGTGATTTTTGATTAATTATGTATTTTTGAAGTGAAAATGCGTGATTTTCGAGTTAGATCAGGGATTCTTGAAGAGAAAATGCATCATTGTCGGGTTACATGGGGGATTTCCACAGAGAAATAGCCTTTTTTTCCTGGTTAAATGGGGGATTTTCAAAGAGAAAATGCATGATTTTCAGGTTACATGGGAGATTTTTTGAAGAGAAAATGCGTGATTTCCAGGTTAAATGGGAGATTCTTGTAGCGCAACAGTTTGATTTTGGGGTTAAATGAGGGATTTTTGAAGAGAAAATGAGTGATTTTCGAGTTAAATGGGTGATTTTCCAAGAGAAAATGCGTGATTTTCAGATTAAATGGGGGATTGTTGAAGGGAAAATGTGTGATTTTCGGGTTCAATGGGGGATTCTCGAAGAGAAAATGGGTGATTTGGGGGTTAAAAGGGGGATTTCTGAGGAGAAAATGTGTGATTTGGGGTTAATGGGGTATTTTTTGAGAGAAAATGCATGATTTGGGGGTAAATGCGTATTTTCCAAGAGAAAAGGTGAGGTTTTTGAGTTAAATGGGGGGTTTTCCAAGAGAAAATGCGTGATTTTGGGGTTAAACGGGGGATTGTTGAAGAGAAAACGTGTAATTTTTGGTTTAAACAGCAAGTTTTGAAGAGAATATGCGTGATTTTCAGTTTAAATCAGGGATTCTGAAAGAGAAAATGTGTGATTTTTGTTAAAATGGGGTATTTTGGAAGGGAAAATGCATGATTTTCGGGTAAAATGGGGGGTTTTCGAAGAGGAAATGCTTCGTTTCAGGTTAAATTGGGTGTTTTCGAAGCCAAAATGCAGGATTTTCACTTAAATGGGGGATTTTCCAAACGAAAATGCATGATTTTCTTTTTAGATGGGGGGATTTTCATAGAGAAAAGGCATGATTTTTGTGTTAAGTGGGGGATATTTGCAAAGAAAAGGCGTGATTTTTGGGTTAAATAGGGGATTTTTCAAGAGAAAATGTGTGATTTTCAGTTAAATCGCGGAATCTCTAAGAGAAAATGCCTGATGTTTGCATTAAATGTGTGATTTTCGTAGAGATAATGCGTGATTTTCAGGTTACATGGGAGATTTTTGAAGAGAAAATGTGTGATATTTGGGATGAATCAGGGATTCTTGAAGAGAAAATGCATCATTTTCGGGTTAAATGGGGGATTCTCGGAGAGAAATTGCATTTTCTACTGGTTAAATGGGGGATTTTCGAAGAGAAAATGCATGAGTTTCGTTTACATGTGAGATTTTTGTAGAGGAAATGCGTGATTTTTTGGATACATGGGGGATTCTTGTAGCAAAAATGTTTGATTTTGGGGTCAAATGGGGGATATTTGAAGGGCAAAAGTGTGATTTCCGAGTTAAATGGGGGATTTTCCTAGAGAAAATGTGTGATTTGGGGGATAATGGGGTATTTTTGAAGAGATAAAGCATGATTTTGGGGTAAATGTGGGATTTTCCAAGAGAAAATGTGTGATTTGGGGGTTAAATGGGGGATTTCTGAGGAGAAAATGTGTGATTTTGGGGATAATGGGGTATTTTTTGAGAGAAAATGCATGATTTTGGGGTAAATGCGTATTTTCCAAGAGAAAAGGTGAGGTTTTTAAGTTAAATGGGGGGTTTTCCAAGAGAAAATGCGTGATTTTGGGGTTAAACGGGGGATTGTTGAAGAGAAAACGCGCAATTTTTGGTTTAAACAGCAAGTTTTGTAGAGAATATGCATGATTTTCGGTTTAAAACAGAGATTCTCAAAGAGAAAATGCATTATTTTTGTTTAAATGGGGTATTTTGGAAGGGAAAATGTGTGATTTTTTTGGGTTAAATGGGGGATTTTCAAGAGAAAATGTGTGATTTTCAGTTAAATCGCGGATTCTCAAAGAGAAAATGCCTGATGTTTGCATTAAATGTGTGATTTTCGTAGAGATAATGCGTGATTTTCAGGTTACATGGGAGATTTTTAAGAGAAAATGCGTGATTTTCGGTTAATTGGGTGATTTCTGCAAAGAAAATGCATCATTTTTGGGTTAAATTGTGTATTTTTGCAGAGAGAATGCTTGATTTTCATTTAAATGAGGGATTTCTTGCAGAGACAATGCTTGATTTTTGTTTAAATGAGGGATTTTGGCAGAGAACATGCGTGATTTTGGGGTTAAACGGGGGATTTCTGCAAAGAAAAAAAATCATGATTCTGAGGTAAAATTCGGTGTAGTTGAAGGGAAAATGCATGATTTTCTGGTTAAATGGGGGATTTCGGAAGAGAAAATGCGTGTTGTTTGAGATAAACGGGGGATTTTTGTAGAGCGAATGCATGATTTTCGGGTTAAATGGGGGATTTTCCAAGGGAAAATTTGTGAATTTCGGGTTAAATGGGGGACTTTCCAAGGGAAAAGGCATGATTTTCACGTTAAATGGGGGATTTTCCAAGAGAAAATGTGTAATTTCCAGGTTAAATGGGGGGTTTTGGAAGAGAAAATGTGTGACTTTTGGTTAAATGGGGGGTTTTCCAGAGAAAATGCATGACTTTCTGTTAAATGGAGGATTTTTGTGGTAAAAATGCGTGGTTTCCAGGTTAAAGCAAGGATTTTCAATGAGAAAATACATGATTTTGGGGTTTATTTTTTTTTTTTTAAGGGAAAACTTGTGATTTTTGATTAATTATGTATTTTTGAAGTGAAAATGCGTGATTTTCGAGTTAGATCAGGGATTCTTGAAGAGAAAATGCATCATTGTCGGGTTACATGGGGGATTTCCACAGAGAAATAGCCTTTTTTTCCTGGTTAAATGGGGGATTTTCAAAGAGAAAATGCATGATTTTCAGGTTACATGGGAGATTTTTTGAAGAGAAAATGCGTGATTTCCAGGTTAAATGGGAGATTCTTGTAGCGCAACAGTTTGATTTTGGGGTTAAATGAGGGATTTTTGAAGAGAAAATGAGTGATTTTCGAGTTAAATGGGTGATTTTCCAAGAGAAAATGCGTGATTTTCAGATTAAATGGGGGATTGTTGAAGGGAAAATGTGTGATTTTCGGGTTCAATGGGGGATTCTCGAAGAGAAAATGGGTGATTTGGGGGTTAAAAGGGGGATTTCTGAGGAGAAAATGTGTGATTTGGGGTTAATGGGGTATTTTTTGAGAGAAAATGCATGATTTGGGGGTAAATGCGTATTTTCCAAGAGAAAAGGTGAGGTTTTTGAGTTAAATGGGGGGTTTTCCAAGAGAAAATGCGTGATTTTGGGGTTAAACGGGGGATTGTTGAAGAGAAAACGTGTAATTTTTGGTTTAAACAGCAAGTTTTGAAGAGAATATGCGTGATTTTCAGTTTAAATCAGGGATTCTGAAAGAGAAAATGTGTGATTTTTGTTAAAATGGGGTATTTTGGAAGGGAAAATGCATGATTTTCGGGTAAAATGGGGGGTTTTCGAAGAGGAAATGCTTCGTTTCAGGTTAAATTGGGTGTTTTCGAAGCCAAAATGCAGGATTTTCACTTAAATGGGGGATTTTCCAAACGAAAATGCATGATTTTCTTTTTAGATGGGGGGATTTTCATAGAGAAAAGGCATGATTTTTGTGTTAAGTGGGGGATATTTGCAAAGAAAAGGCGTGATTTTTGGGTTAAATAGGGGATTTTTCAAGAGAAAATGTGTGATTTTCAGTTAAATCGCGGAATCTCTAAGAGAAAATGCCTGATGTTTGCATTAAATGTGTGATTTTCGTAGAGATAATGCGTGATTTTCAGGTTACATGGGAGATTTTTGAAGAGAAAATGTGTGATATTTGGGATGAATCAGGGATTCTTGAAGAGAAAATGCATCATTTTCGGGTTAAATGGGGGATTCTCGGAGAGAAATTGCATTTTCTACTGGTTAAATGGGGGATTTTCGAAGAGAAAATGCATGAGTTTCGTTTACATGTGAGATTTTTGTAGAGGAAATGCGTGATTTTTTGGATACATGGGGGATTCTTGTAGCAAAAATGTTTGATTTTGGGGTCAAATGGGGGATATTTGAAGGGCAAAAGTGTGATTTCCGAGTTAAATGGGGGATTTTCCTAGAGAAAATGTGTGATTTGGGGGATAATGGGGTATTTTTGAAGAGATAAAGCATGATTTTGGGGTAAATGTGGGATTTTCCAAGAGAAAATGTGTGATTTGGGGGTTAAATGGGGGATTTCTGAGGAGAAAATGTGTGATTTTGGGGATAATGGGGTATTTTTTGAGAGAAAATGCATGATTTTGGGGTAAATGCGTATTTTCCAAGAGAAAAGGTGAGGTTTTTAAGTTAAATGGGGGGTTTTCCAAGAGAAAATGCGTGATTTTGGGGTTAAACGGGGGATTGTTGAAGAGAAAACGCGCAATTTTTGGTTTAAACAGCAAGTTTTGTAGAGAATATGCATGATTTTCGGTTTAAAACAGAGATTCTCAAAGAGAAAATGCATTATTTTTGTTTAAATGGGGTATTTTGGAAGGGAAAATGTGTGATTTTTTTGGGTTAAATGGGGGATTTTCAAGAGAAAATGTGTGATTTTCAGTTAAATCGCGGATTCTCAAAGAGAAAATGCCTGATGTTTGCATTAAATGTGTGATTTTCGTAGAGATAATGCGTGATTTTCAGGTTACATGGGAGATTTTTAAGAGAAAATGCGTGATTTTCGGTTAATTGGGTGATTTCTGCAAAGAAAATGCATCATTTTTGGGTTAAATTGTGTATTTTTGCAGAGAGAATGCTTGATTTTCATTTAAATGAGGGATTTCTTGCAGAGACAATGCTTGATTTTTGTTTAAATGAGGGATTTTGGCAGAGAACATGCGTGATTTTGGGGTTAAACGGGGGATTTCTGCAAAGAAAAAAAATCATGATTCTGAGGTAAAATTCGGTGTAGTTGAAGGGAAAATGCATGATTTTCTGGTTAAATGGGGGATTTCGGAAGAGAAAATGCGTGTTGTTTGAGATAAACGGGGGATTTTTGTAGAGCGAATGCATGATTTTCGGGTTAAATGGGGGATTTTCCAAGGGAAAATTTGTGAATTTCGGGTTAAATGGGGGACTTTCCAAGGGAAAAGGCATGATTTTCACGTTAAATGGGGGATTTTCCAAGAGAAAATGTGTAATTTCCAGGTTAAATGGGGGGTTTTGGAAGAGAAAATGTGTGACTTTTGGTTAAATGGGGGGTTTTCCAGAGAAAATGCATGACTTTCTGTTAAATGGAGGATTTTTGTGGTAAAAATGCGTGGTTTCCAGGTTAAAGCAAGGATTTTCAATGAGAAAATACATGATTTTGGGGTTTATTTTTTTTTTTAAGGGAAAACTTGTGATTTTTGATTAATTATGTATTTTTGAAGTGAAAATGCGTGATTTTCGAGTTAGATCAGGGATTCTTGAAGAGAAAATGCATCATTGTCGGGTTACATGGGGGATTTCCACAGAGAAATAGCCTTTTTTTCCTGGTTAAATGGGGGATTTTCAAAGAGAAAATGCATGATTTTCAGGTTACATGGGAGATTTTTTGAAGAGAAAATGCGTGATTTCCAGGTTAAATGGGAGATTCTTGTAGCGCAACAGTTTGATTTTGGGGTTAAATGAGGGATTTTTGAAGAGAAAATGAGTGATTTTCGAGTTAAATGGGTGATTTTCCAAGAGAAAATGCGTGATTTTCAGATTAAATGGGGGATTGTTGAAGGGAAAATGTGTGATTTTCGGGTTCAATGGGGGATTCTCGAAGAGAAAATGGGTGATTTGGGGGTTAAAAGGGGGATTTCTGAGGAGAAAATGTGTGATTTGGGGTTAATGGGGTATTTTTTGAGAGAAAATGCATGATTTGGGGGTAAATGCGTATTTTCCAAGAGAAAAGGTGAGGTTTTTGAGTTAAATGGGGGGTTTTCCAAGAGAAAATGCGTGATTTTGGGGTTAAACGGGGGATTGTTGAAGAGAAAACGTGTAATTTTTGGTTTAAACAGCAAGTTTTGAAGAGAATATGCGTGATTTTCAGTTTAAATCAGGGATTCTGAAAGAGAAAATGTGTGATTTTTGTTAAAATGGGGTATTTTGGAAGGGAAAATGCATGATTTTCGGGTAAAATGGGGGGTTTTCGAAGAGGAAATGCTTCGTTTCAGGTTAAATTGGGTGTTTTCGAAGCCAAAATGCAGGATTTTCACTTAAATGGGGGATTTTCCAAACGAAAATGCATGATTTTCTTTTTAGATGGGGGGATTTTCATAGAGAAAAGGCATGATTTTTGTGTTAAGTGGGGGATATTTGCAAAGAAAAGGCGTGATTTTTGGGTTAAATAGGGGATTTTTCAAGAGAAAATGTGTGATTTTCAGTTAAATCGCGGAATCTCTAAGAGAAAATGCCTGATGTTTGCATTAAATGTGTGATTTTCGTAGAGATAATGCGTGATTTTCAGGTTACATGGGAGATTTTTGAAGAGAAAATGTGTGATATTTGGGATGAATCAGGGATTCTTGAAGAGAAAATGCATCATTTTCGGGTTAAATGGGGGATTCTCGGAGAGAAATTGCATTTTCTACTGGTTAAATGGGGGATTTTCGAAGAGAAAATGCATGAGTTTCGTTTACATGTGAGATTTTTGTAGAGGAAATGCGTGATTTTTTGGATACATGGGGGATTCTTGTAGCAAAAATGTTTGATTTTGGGGTCAAATGGGGGATATTTGAAGGGCAAAAGTGTGATTTCCGAGTTAAATGGGGGATTTTCCTAGAGAAAATGTGTGATTTGGGGGATAATGGGGTATTTTTGAAGAGATAAAGCATGATTTTGGGGTAAATGTGGGATTTTCCAAGAGAAAATGTGTGATTTGGGGGTTAAATGGGGGATTTCTGAGGAGAAAATGTGTGATTTTGGGGATAATGGGGTATTTTTTGAGAGAAAATGCATGATTTTGGGGTAAATGCGTATTTTCCAAGAGAAAAGGTGAGGTTTTTAAGTTAAATGGGGGGTTTTCCAAGAGAAAATGCGTGATTTTGGGGTTAAACGGGGGATTGTTGAAGAGAAAACGCGCAATTTTTGGTTTAAACAGCAAGTTTTGTAGAGAATATGCATGATTTTCGGTTTAAAACAGAGATTCTCAAAGAGAAAATGCATTATTTTTGTTTAAATGGGGTATTTTGGAAGGGAAAATGTGTGATTTTTTTGGGTTAAATGGGGGATTTTCAAGAGAAAATGTGTGATTTTCAGTTAAATCGCGGATTCTCAAAGAGAAAATGCCTGATGTTTGCATTAAATGTGTGATTTTCGTAGAGATAATGCGTGATTTTCAGGTTACATGGGAGATTTTTAAGAGAAAATGCGTGATTTTCGGTTAATTGGGTGATTTCTGCAAAGAAAATGCATCATTTTTGGGTTAAATTGTGTATTTTTGCAGAGAGAATGCTTGATTTTCATTTAAATGAGGGATTTCTTGCAGAGACAATGCTTGATTTTTGTTTAAATGAGGGATTTTGGCAGAGAACATGCGTGATTTTGGGGTTAAACGGGGGATTTCTGCAAAGAAAAAAAATCATGATTCTGAGGTAAAATTCGGTGTAGTTGAAGGGAAAATGCATGATTTTCTGGTTAAATGGGGGATTTCGGAAGAGAAAATGCGTGTTGTTTGAGATAAACGGGGGATTTTTGTAGAGCGAATGCATGATTTTCGGGTTAAATGGGGGATTTTCCAAGGGAAAATTTGTGAATTTCGGGTTAAATGGGGGACTTTCCAAGGGAAAAGGCATGATTTTCACGTTAAATGGGGGATTTTCCAAGAGAAAATGTGTAATTTCCAGGTTAAATGGGGGGTTTTGGAAGAGAAAATGTGTGACTTTTGGTTAAATGGGGGGTTTTCCAGAGAAAATGCATGACTTTCTGTTAAATGGAGGATTTTTGTGGTAAAAATGCGTGGTTTCCAGGTTAAAGCAAGGATTTTCAATGAGAAAATACATGATTTTGGGGTTTATTTTTTTTTTTTAAGGGAAAACTTGTGATTTTTGATTAATTATGTATTTTTGAAGTGAAAATGCGTGATTTTCGAGTTAGATCAGGGATTCTTGAAGAGAAAATGCATCATTGTCGGGTTACATGGGGGATTTCCACAGAGAAATAGCCTTTTTTTCCTGGTTAAATGGGGGATTTTCAAAGAGAAAATGCATGATTTTCAGGTTACATGGGAGATTTTTTGAAGAGAAAATGCGTGATTTCCAGGTTAAATGGGAGATTCTTGTAGCGCAACAGTTTGATTTTGGGGTTAAATGAGGGATTTTTGAAGAGAAAATGAGTGATTTTCGAGTTAAATGGGTGATTTTCCAAGAGAAAATGCGTGATTTTCAGATTAAATGGGGGATTGTTGAAGGGAAAATGTGTGATTTTCGGGTTCAATGGGGGATTCTCGAAGAGAAAATGGGTGATTTGGGGGTTAAAAGGGGGATTTCTGAGGAGAAAATGTGTGATTTGGGGTTAATGGGGTATTTTTTGAGAGAAAATGCATGATTTGGGGGTAAATGCGTATTTTCCAAGAGAAAAGGTGAGGTTTTTGAGTTAAATGGGGGGTTTTCCAAGAGAAAATGCGTGATTTTGGGGTTAAACGGGGGATTGTTGAAGAGAAAACGTGTAATTTTTGGTTTAAACAGCAAGTTTTGAAGAGAATATGCGTGATTTTCAGTTTAAATCAGGGATTCTGAAAGAGAAAATGTGTGATTTTTGTTAAAATGGGGTATTTTGGAAGGGAAAATGCATGATTTTCGGGTAAAATGGGGGGTTTTCGAAGAGGAAATGCTTCGTTTCAGGTTAAATTGGGTGTTTTCGAAGCCAAAATGCAGGATTTTCACTTAAATGGGGGATTTTCCAAACGAAAATGCATGATTTTCTTTTTAGATGGGGGGATTTTCATAGAGAAAAGGCATGATTTTTGTGTTAAGTGGGGGATATTTGCAAAGAAAAGGCGTGATTTTTGGGTTAAATAGGGGATTTTTCAAGAGAAAATGTGTGATTTTCAGTTAAATCGCGGAATCTCTAAGAGAAAATGCCTGATGTTTGCATTAAATGTGTGATTTTCGTAGAGATAATGCGTGATTTTCAGGTTACATGGGAGATTTTTGAAGAGAAAATGTGTGATATTTGGGATGAATCAGGGATTCTTGAAGAGAAAATGCATCATTTTCGGGTTAAATGGGGGATTCTCGGAGAGAAATTGCATTTTCTACTGGTTAAATGGGGGATTTTCGAAGAGAAAATGCATGAGTTTCGTTTACATGTGAGATTTTTGTAGAGGAAATGCGTGATTTTTTGGATACATGGGGGATTCTTGTAGCAAAAATGTTTGATTTTGGGGTCAAATGGGGGATATTTGAAGGGCAAAAGTGTGATTTCCGAGTTAAATGGGGGATTTTCCTAGAGAAAATGTGTGATTTGGGGGATAATGGGGTATTTTTGAAGAGATAAAGCATGATTTTGGGGTAAATGTGGGATTTTCCAAGAGAAAATGTGTGATTTGGGGGTTAAATGGGGGATTTCTGAGGAGAAAATGTGTGATTTTGGGGATAATGGGGTATTTTTTGAGAGAAAATGCATGATTTTGGGGTAAATGCGTATTTTCCAAGAGAAAAGGTGAGGTTTTTAAGTTAAATGGGGGGTTTTCCAAGAGAAAATGCGTGATTTTGGGGTTAAACGGGGGATTGTTGAAGAGAAAACGCGCAATTTTTGGTTTAAACAGCAAGTTTTGTAGAGAATATGCATGATTTTCGGTTTAAAACAGAGATTCTCAAAGAGAAAATGCATTATTTTTGTTTAAATGGGGTATTTTGGAAGGGAAAATGTGTGATTTTTTTGGGTTAAATGGGGGATTTTCAAGAGAAAATGTGTGATTTTCAGTTAAATCGCGGATTCTCAAAGAGAAAATGCCTGATGTTTGCATTAAATGTGTGATTTTCGTAGAGATAATGCGTGATTTTCAGGTTACATGGGAGATTTTTAAGAGAAAATGCGTGATTTTCGGTTAATTGGGTGATTTCTGCAAAGAAAATGCATCATTTTTGGGTTAAATTGTGTATTTTTGCAGAGAGAATGCTTGATTTTCATTTAAATGAGGGATTTCTTGCAGAGACAATGCTTGATTTTTGTTTAAATGAGGGATTTTGGCAGAGAACATGCGTGATTTTGGGGTTAAACGGGGGATTTCTGCAAAGAAAAAAAATCATGATTCTGAGGTAAAATTCGGTGTAGTTGAAGGGAAAATGCATGATTTTCTGGTTAAATGGGGGATTTCGGAAGAGAAAATGCGTGTTGTTTGAGATAAACGGGGGATTTTTGTAGAGCGAATGCATGATTTTCGGGTTAAATGGGGGATTTTCCAAGGGAAAATTTGTGAATTTCGGGTTAAATGGGGGACTTTCCAAGGGAAAAGGCATGATTTTCACGTTAAATGGGGGATTTTCCAAGAGAAAATGTGTAATTTCCAGGTTAAATGGGGGGTTTTGGAAGAGAAAATGTGTGACTTTTGGTTAAATGGGGGGTTTTCCAGAGAAAATGCATGACTTTCTGTTAAATGGAGGATTTTTGTGGTAAAAATGCGTGGTTTCCAGGTTAAAGCAAGGATTTTCAATGAGAAAATACATGATTTTGGGGTTATTTTTTTTTTTTTTAAGAGAAAACTTGTGATTTTTGATTAATTATGTATTTTTGAAGTGAAAATGCGTGATTTTCGAGTTAGATCAGGGATTCTTGAAGAGAAAATGCATCATTGTCGGGTTACATGGGGGATTTCCACAGAGAAATAGCCTTTTTTTCCTGGTTAAATGGGGGATTTTCAAAGAGAAAATGCATGATTTTCAGGTTACATGGGAGATTTTTTGAAGAGAAAATGCGTGATTTTCAGGTTAAATGGGAGATTCTTGTAGCGCAACAGTTTGATTTTGGGGTTAAATGAGGGATTTTTGAAGAGAAAATGAGTGATTTTCGAGTTAAATGGGTGATTTTCCAAGAGAAAATGCGTGATTTTCAGATTAAATGGGGGATTGTTGAAGGGAAAATGTGTGATTTTCGGGTTCAATGGGGGATTCTCGAAGAGAAAATGGGTGATTTGGGGGTTAAAAGGGGGATTTCTGAGGAGAAAATGTGTGATTTGGGGTTAATGGGGTATTTTTTGAGAGAAAATGCATGATTTGGGGGTAAATGCGTATTTTCCAAGAGAAAAGGTGAGGTTTTTGAGTTAAATGGGGGGTTTTCCAAGAGAAAATGCGTGATTTTGGGGTTAAACGGGGGATTGTTGAAGAGAAAACGTGTAATTTTTGGTTTAAACAGCAAGTTTTGAAGAGAATATGCGTGATTTTCAGTTTAAATCAGGGATTCTGAAAGAGAAAATGTGTGATTTTTGTTAAAATGGGGTATTTTGGAAGGGAAAATGCATGATTTTCGGGTAAAATGGGGGGTTTTCGAAGAGGAAATGCTTCGTTTCAGGTTAAATTGGGTGTTTTCGAAGCCAAAATGCAGGATTTTCACTTAAATGGGGGATTTTCCAAACGAAAATGCATGATTTTCTTTTTAGATGGGGGGATTTTCATAGAGAAAAGGCATGATTTTTGTGTTAAGTGGGGGATATTTGCAAAGAAAAGGCGTGATTTTTGGGTTAAATAGGGGATTTTTCAAGAGAAAATGTGTGATTTTCAGTTAAATCGCGGAATCTCTAAGAGAAAATGCCTGATGTTTGCATTAAATGTGTGATTTTCGTAGAGATAATGCGTGATTTTCAGGTTACATGGGAGATTTTTGAAGAGAAAATGTGTGATATTTGGGATGAATCAGGGATTCTTGAAGAGAAAATGCATCATTTTCGGGTTAAATGGGGGATTCTCGGAGAGAAATTGCATTTTCTACTGGTTAAATGGGGGATTTTCGAAGAGAAAATGCATGAGTTTCGTTTACATGTGAGATTTTTGTAGAGGAAATGCGTGATTTTTTGGATACATGGGGGATTCTTGTAGCAAAAATGTTTGATTTTGGGGTCAAATGGGGGATATTTGAAGGGCAAAAGTGTGATTTCCGAGTTAAATGGGGGATTTTCCTAGAGAAAATGTGTGATTTGGGGGATAATGGGGTATTTTTGAAGAGATAAAGCATGATTTTGGGGTAAATGTGGGATTTTCCAAGAGAAAATGTGTGATTTGGGGGTTAAATGGGGGATTTCTGAGGAGAAAATGTGTGATTTTGGGGATAATGGGGTATTTTTTGAGAGAAAATGCATGATTTTGGGGTAAATGCGTATTTTCCAAGAGAAAAGGTGAGGTTTTTAAGTTAAATGGGGGGTTTTCCAAGAGAAAATGCGTGATTTTGGGGTTAAACGGGGGATTGTTGAAGAGAAAACGCGCAATTTTTGGTTTAAACAGCAAGTTTTGTAGAGAATATGCATGATTTTCGGTTTAAAACAGAGATTCTCAAAGAGAAAATGCATTATTTTTGTTTAAATGGGGTATTTTGGAAGGGAAAATGTGTGATTTTTTTGGGTTAAATGGGGGATTTTCAAGAGAAAATGTGTGATTTTCAGTTAAATCGCGGATTCTCAAAGAGAAAATGCCTGATGTTTGCATTAAATGTGTGATTTTCGTAGAGATAATGCGTGATTTTCAGGTTACATGGGAGATTTTTAAGAGAAAATGCGTGATTTTCGGTTAATTGGGTGATTTCTGCAAAGAAAATGCATCATTTTTGGGTTAAATTGTGTATTTTTGCAGAGAGAATGCTTGATTTTCATTTAAATGAGGGATTTCTTGCAGAGACAATGCTTGATTTTTGTTTAAATGAGGGATTTTGGCAGAGAACATGCGTGATTTTGGGGTTAAACGGGGGATTTCTGCAAAGAAAAAAAATCATGATTCTGAGGTAAAATTCGGTGTAGTTGAAGGGAAAATGCATGATTTTCTGGTTAAATGGGGGATTTCGGAAGAGAAAATGCGTGTTGTTTGAGATAAACGGGGGATTTTTGTAGAGCGAATGCATGATTTTCGGGTTAAATGGGGGATTTTCCAAGGGAAAATTTGTGAATTTCGGGTTAAATGGGGGACTTTCCAAGGGAAAAGGCATGATTTTCACGTTAAATGGGGGATTTTCCAAGAGAAAATGTGTAATTTCCAGGTTAAATGGGGGGTTTTGGAAGAGAAAATGTGTGACTTTTGGTTAAATGGGGGGTTTTCCAGAGAAAATGCATGACTTTCTGTTAAATGGAGGATTTTTGTGGTAAAAATGCGTGGTTTCCAGGTTAAAGCAAGGATTTTCAATGAGAAAATACATGATTTTGGGGTTTATTTTTTTTTTTTTTAAGGGAAAACTTGTGATTTTTGATTAATTATGTATTTTTGAAGTGAAAATGCGTGATTTTCGAGTTAGATCAGGGATTCTTGAAGAGAAAATGCATCATTGTCGGGTTACATGGGGGATTTCCACAGAGAAATAGCCTTTTTTTCCTGGTTAAATGGGGGATTTTCAAAGAGAAAATGCATGATTTTCAGGTTACATGGGAGATTTTTTGAAGAGAAAATGCGTGATTTCCAGGTTAAATGGGAGATTCTTGTAGCGCAACAGTTTGATTTTGGGGTTAAATGAGGGATTTTTGAAGAGAAAATGAGTGATTTTCGAGTTAAATGGGTGATTTTCCAAGAGAAAATGCGTGATTTTCAGATTAAATGGGGGATTGTTGAAGGGAAAATGTGTGATTTTCGGGTTCAATGGGGGATTCTCGAAGAGAAAATGGGTGATTTGGGGTTAAAAGGGGGATTTCTGAGGAGAAAATGTGTGATTTGGGGTTAATGGGGTATTTTTTGAGAGAAAATGCATGATTTGGGGGTAAATGCGTATTTTCCAAGAGAAAAGGTGAGGTTTTTGAGTTAAATGGGGGGTTTTCCAAGAGAAAATGCGTGATTTTGGGGTTAAACGGGGGATTGTTGAAGAGAAAACGTGTAATTTTTGGTTTAAACAGCAAGTTTTGAAGAGAATATGCGTGATTTTCAGTTTAAATCAGGGATTCTGAAAGAGAAAATGTGTGATTTTTGTTAAAATGGGGTATTTTGGAAGGGAAAATGCATGATTTTCGGGTAAAATGGGGGGTTTTCGAAGAGGAAATGCTTCGTTTCAGGTTAAATTGGGTGTTTTCGAAGCCAAAATGCAGGATTTTCACTTAAATGGGGGATTTTCCAAACGAAAATGCATGATTTTCTTTTTAGATGGGGGGATTTTCATAGAGAAAAGGCATGATTTTTGTGTTAAGTGGGGATATTTGCAAAGAAAAGGCGTGATTTTTGGGTTAAATAGGGGATTTTTCAAGAGAAAATGTGTGATTTTCAGTTAAATCGCGGAATCTCTAAGAGAAAATGCCTGATGTTTGCATTAAATGTGTGATTTTCGTAGAGATAATGCGTGATTTTCAGGTTACATGGGAGATTTTTGAAGAGAAAATGTGTGATATTTGGGATGAATCAGGGATTCTTGAAGAGAAAATGCATCATTTTCGGGTTAAATGGGGGATTCTCGGAGAGAAATTGCATTTTCTACTGGTTAAATGGGGGATTTTCGAAGAGAAAATGCATGAGTTTCGTTTACATGTGAGATTTTTGTAGAGGAAATGCGTGATTTTTTGGATACATGGGGGATTCTTGTAGCAAAAATGTTTGATTTTGGGGTCAAATGGGGGATATTTGAAGGGCAAAAGTGTGATTTCCGAGTTAAATGGGGGATTTTCCTAGAGAAAATGTGTGATTTGGGGGATAATGGGGTATTTTTGAAGAGATAAAGCATGATTTTGGGGTAAATGTGGGATTTTCCAAGAGAAAATGTGTGATTTGGGGTTAAATGGGGGATTTCTGAGGAGAAAATGTGTGATTTTGGGGATAATGGGGTATTTTTTGAGAGAAAATGCATGATTTGGGGTAAATGCGTATTTTCCAAGAGAAAAGGTGAGGTTTTTAAGTTAAATGGGGGTTTTCCAAGAGAAAATGCGTGATTTTGGGGTTAAACGGGGGATTGTTGAAGAGAAAACGCGCAATTTTTGGTTTAAACAGCAAGTTTTGTAGAGAATATGCATGATTTTCGGTTTAAAACAGAGATTCTCAAAGAGAAAATGCATTATTTTTGTTTAAATGGGGTATTTTGGAAGGGAAAATGTGTGATTTTTTTGGGTTAAATGGGGGATTTTCAAGAGAAAATGTGTGATTTTCAGTTAAATCGCGGATTCTCAAAGAGAAAATGCCTGATGTTTGCATTAAATGTGTGATTTTCGTAGAGATAATGCGTGATTTTCAGGTTACATGGGAGATTTTTAAGAGAAAATGCGTGATTTTCGGTTAATTGGGTGATTTCTGCAAAGAAAATGCATCATTTTTGGGTTAAATTGTGTATTTTTGCAGAGAGAATGCTTGATTTTCATTTAAATGAGGGATTTCTTGCAGAGACAATGCTTGATTTTTGTTTAAATGAGGGATTTTGGCAGAGAACATGCGTGATTTTGGGGTTAAACGGGGGATTTCTGCAAAGAAAAAAAATCATGATTCTGAGGTAAAATTCGGTGTAGTTGAAGGGAAAATGCATGATTTTCTGGTTAAATGGGGGATTTCGGAAGAGAAAATGCGTGTTGTTTGAGATAAACGGGGGATTTTTGTAGAGCGAATGCATGATTTTCGGGTTAAATGGGGGATTTTCCAAGGGAAAATTTGTGAATTTCGGGTTAAATGGGGGACTTTCCAAGGGAAAAGGCATGATTTTCACGTTAAATGGGGGATTTTCCAAGAGAAAATGTGTAATTTCCAGGTTAAATGGGGGGTTTTGGAAGAGAAAATGTGTGACTTTTGGTTAAATGGGGGGTTTTCCAGAGAAAATGCATGACTTTCTGTTAAATGGAGGATTTTTGTGGTAAAAATGCGTGGTTTCCAGGTTAAAGCAAGGATTTTCAATGAGAAAATACATGATTTTGGGGTTTATTTTTTTTTTTTAAGGGAAAACTTGTGATTTTTGATTAATTATGTATTTTTGAAGTGAAAATGCGTGATTTTCGAGTTAGATCAGGGATTCTTGAAGAGAAAATGCATCATTGTCGGGTTACATGGGGGATTTCCACAGAGAAATAGCCTTTTTTTCCTGGTTAAATGGGGGATTTTCAAAGAGAAAATGCATGATTTTCAGGTTACATGGGAGATTTTTGAAGAGAAAATGCGTGATTTTCAGGTTAAATGGGAGATTCTTGTAGCGCAACAGTTTGATTTTGGGGTTAAATGAGGGATTTTTGAAGAGAAAATGAGTGATTTTCGAGTTAAATGGGTGATTTTCCAAGAGAAAATGCGTGATTTTCAGATTAAATGGGGGATTGTTGAAGGGAAAATGTGTGATTTTCGGGTTCAATGGGGGATTCTCGAAGAGAAAATGGGTGATTTGGGGGTTAAAAGGGGGATTTCTGAGGAGAAAATGTGTGATTTGGGGTTAATGGGGTATTTTTTGAGAGAAAATGCATGATTTGGGGGTAAATGCGTATTTTCCAAGAGAAAAGGTGAGGTTTTTGAGTTAAATGGGGGGTTTTCCAAGAGAAAATGCGTGATTTTGGGGTTAAACGGGGGATTGTTGAAGAGAAAACGTGTAATTTTGGTTTAAACAGCAAGTTTTGAAGAGAATATGCGTGATTTTCAGTTTAAATCAGGGATTCTGAAAGAGAAAATGTGTGATTTTTGTTAAAATGGGGTATTTTGGAAGGGAAAATGCATGATTTTCGGGTAAAATGGGGGGTTTCGAAGAGGAAATGCTTCGTTTCAGGTTAAATGGGTGTTTTCGAAGCCAAAATGCAGGATTTTCACTTAAATGGGGGATTTTCCAAACGAAAATGCATGATTTTCTTTTTAGATGGGGGGATTTTCATAGAGAAAAGGCATGATTTTGTGTTAAGTGGGGGATATTTGCAAAGAAAAGGCGTGATTTTTGGGTTAAATAGGGGATTTTTCAAGAGAAAATGTGTGATTTTCAGTTAAATCGCGGAATCTCTAAGAGAAAATGCCTGATGTTTGCATTAAATGTGTGATTTTCGTAGAGATAATGCGTGATTTTCAGGTTACATGGGAGATTTTTGAAGAGAAAATGTGTGATATTTGGGATGAATCAGGGATTCTTGAAGAGAAAATGCATCATTTTCGGGTTAAATGGGGGATTCTCGGAGAGAAATTGCATTTTCTACTGGTTAAATGGGGGATTTTCGAAGAGAAAATGCATGAGTTTCGTTTACATGTGAGATTTTTGTAGAGGAAATGCGTGATTTTTTGGATACATGGGGGATTCTTGTAGCAAAAATGTTTGATTTTGGGGTCAAATGGGGGATATTTGAAGGGCAAAAGTGTGATTTCCGAGTTAAATGGGGGATTTTCCTAGAGAAAATGTGTGATTTGGGGGATAATGGGGTATTTTTGAAGAGATAAAGCATGATTTTGGGGTAAATGTGGGATTTTCCAAGAGAAAATGTGTGATTTGGGGGTTAAATGGGGGATTTCTGAGGAGAAAATGTGTGATTTTGGGGATAATGGGGTATTTTTTGAGAGAAAATGCATGATTTTGGGGTAAATGCGTATTTTCCAAGAGAAAAGGTGAGGTTTTTAAGTTAAATGGGGGGTTTTCCAAGAGAAAATGCGTGATTTTGGGGTTAAACGGGGGATTGTTGAAGAGAAAACGCGCAATTTTTGGTTTAAACAGCAAGTTTTGTAGAGAATATGCATGATTTTCGGTTTAAAACAGAGATTCTCAAAGAGAAAATGCATTATTTTGTTTAAATGGGGTATTTTGGAAGGGAAAATGTGTGATTTTTTGGGTTAAATGGGGGATTTTCAAGAGAAAATGTGTGATTTTCAGTTAAATCGCGGATTCTCAAAGAGAAAATGCCTGATGTTTGCATTAAATGTGTGATTTTCGTAGAGATAATGCGTGATTTTCAGGTTACATGGGAGATTTTAAGAGAAAATGCGTGATTTTCGGTTAATTGGGTGATTTCTGCAAAGAAAATGCATCATTTTTGGGTTAAATTGTGTATTTTTGCAGAGAGAATGCTTGATTTTCATTTAAATGAGGGATTTCTTGCAGAGACAATGCTTGATTTTTGTTTAAATGAGGGATTTTGGCAGAGAACATGCGTGATTTTGGGGTTAAACGGGGGATTTCTGCAAAGAAAAAAAATCATGATTCTGAGGTAAAATTCGGTGTAGTTGAAGGGAAAATGCATGATTTTCTGGTTAAATGGGGGATTTCGGAAGAGAAAATGCGTGTTGTTTGAGATAAACGGGGGATTTTTGTAGAGCGAATGCATGATTTTCGGGTTAAATGGGGGATTTTCCAAGGGAAAATTTGTGAATTTCGGGTTAAATGGGGGACTTTCCAAGGGAAAAGGCATGATTTTCACGTTAAATGGGGGATTTTCCAAGAGAAAATGTGTAATTTCCAGGTTAAATGGGGGGTTTTGGAAGAGAAAATGTGTGACTTTTGGTTAAATGGGGGGTTTTCCAGAGAAAATGCATGACTTTCTGTTAAATGGAGGATTTTTGTGGTAAAAATGCGTGGTTTCCAGGTTAAAGCAAGGATTTTCAATGAGAAAATACATGATTTTGGGTTTATTTTTTTTTTTTTAAGGGAAACTTGTGATTTTTGATTAATTATGTATTTTTGAAGTGAAAATGCGTGATTTTCGAGTTAGATCAGGGATTCTTGAAGAGAAAATGCATCATTGTCGGGTTACATGGGGGATTTCCACAGAGAAATAGCCTTTTTTTCCTGGTTAAATGGGGGATTTTCAAAGAGAAAATGCATGATTTTCAGGTTACATGGGAGATTTTTTGAAGAGAAAATGCGTGATTTCCAGGTTAAATGGGAGATTCTTGTAGCGCAACAGTTTGATTTTGGGGTTAAATGAGGGATTTTTGAAGAGAAAATGAGTGATTTTCGAGTTAAATGGGTGATTTTCCAAGAGAAAATGCGTGATTTTCAGATTAAATGGGGGATTGTTGAAGGGAAAATGTGTGATTTTCGGGTTCAATGGGGGATCTCGAAGAGAAAATGGGTGATTTGGGGTTAAAAGGGGGATTTCTGAGGAGAAAATGTGTGATTTGGGTTAATGGGGTATTTTTTGAGAGAAAATGCATGATTTGGGGGTAAATGCGTATTTTCCAAGAGAAAAGGTGAGGTTTTTGAGTTAAATGGGGGGTTTTCCAAGAGAAAATGCGTGATTTTGGGGTTAAACGGGGGATTGTTGAAGAGAAAACGTGTAATTTTTGGTTTAAACAGCAAGTTTTGAAGAGAATATGCGTGATTTTCAGTTTAAATCAGGGATTCTGAAAGAGAAAATGTGTGATTTTTGTTAAAATGGGGTATTTTGGAAGGGAAAATGCATGATTTTCGGGTAAAATGGGGGTTTTCGAAGAGGAAATGCTTCGTTCAGGTTAAATTGGGTGTTTTCGAAGCCAAAATGCAGGATTTTCACTTAAATGGGGGATTTTCCAAACGAAAATGCATGATTTTCTTTTAGATGGGGGGATTTTCATAGAGAAAAGGCATGATTTTTGTGTTAAGTGGGGGATATTTGCAAAGAAAAGGCGTGATTTTTGGGTTAAATAGGGGATTTTTCAAGAGAAAATGTGTGATTTTCAGTTAAATCGCGGAATCTCTAAGAGAAAATGCCTGATGTTTGCATTAAATGTGTGATTTTCGTAGAGATAATGCGTGATTTTCAGGTTACATGGGAGATTTTTGAAGAGAAAATGTGTGATATTTGGGATGAATCAGGGATTCTTGAAGAGAAAATGCATCATTTTCGGGTTAAATGGGGGATTCTCGGAGAGAAATTGCATTTTCTACTGGTTAAATGGGGGATTTTCGAAGAGAAAATGCATGAGTTTCGTTTACATGTGAGATTTTTGTAGAGGAAATGCGTGATTTTTTGGATACATGGGGGATTCTTGTAGCAAAAATGTTTGATTTTGGGGTCAAATGGGGGATATTTGAAGGGCAAAAGTGTGATTTCCGAGTTAAATGGGGGATTTTCCTAGAGAAAATGTGTGATTTGGGGGATAATGGGGTATTTTTGAAGAGATAAAGCATGATTTTGGGGTAAATGTGGGATTTTCCAAGAGAAAATGTGTGATTTGGGGTTAAATGGGGGATTTCTGAGGAGAAAATGTGTGATTTTGGGGATAATGGGGTATTTTTTGAGAGAAAATGCATGATTTGGGGTAAATGCGTATTTTCCAAGAGAAAAGGTGAGGTTTTTAAGTTAAATGGGGGGTTTTCCAAGAGAAAATGCGTGATTTTGGGGTTAAACGGGGGATTGTTGAAGAGAAAACGCGCAATTTTTGGTTTAAACAGCAAGTTTTGTAGAGAATATGCATGATTTTCGGTTTAAAACAGAGATTCTCAAAGAGAAAATGCATTATTTTTGTTTAAATGGGGTATTTTGGAAGGGAAAATGTGTGATTTTTTTGGGTTAAATGGGGGATTTTCAAGAGAAAATGTGTGATTTTCAGTTAAATCGCGGATTCTCAAAGAGAAAATGCCTGATGTTTGCATTAAATGTGTGATTTTCGTAGAGATAATGCGTGATTTTCAGGTTACATGGGAGATTTTTAAGAGAAAATGCGTGATTTTCGGTTAATTGGGTGATTTCTGCAAAGAAAATGCATCATTTTTGGGTTAAATTGTGTATTTTTGCAGAGAGAATGCTTGATTTTCATTTAAATGAGGGATTTCTTGCAGAGACAATGCTTGATTTTTGTTTAAATGAGGGATTTTGGCAGAGAACATGCGTGATTTTGGGGTTAAACGGGGGATTTCTGCAAAGAAAAAAAATCATGATTCTGAGGTAAAATTCGGTGTAGTTGAAGGGAAAATGCATGATTTTCTGGTTAAATGGGGGATTTCGGAAGAGAAAATGCGTGTTGTTTGAGATAAACGGGGGATTTTTGTAGAGCGAATGCATGATTTTCGGGTTAAATGGGGGATTTTCCAAGGGAAAATTTGTGAATTTCGGGTTAAATGGGGACTTTCCAAGGGAAAAGGCATGATTTTCACGTTAAATGGGGGATTTTCCAAGAGAAAATGTGTAATTTCCAGGTTAAATGGGGGTTTTGGAAGAGAAAATGTGTGACTTTTGGTTAAATGGGGGTTTTCCAGAGAAAATGCATGACTTTCTGTTAAATGGATTTTTGTGGTAAAAATGCGTGGTTTCCAGGTTAAAGCAAGGATTTTCAATGAGAAAATACATGATTTTGGGGTTTATTTTTTTTTTTTTAAGGGAAAACTTGTGATTTTTGATTAATTATGTATTTTTGAAGTGAAAATGCGTGATTTTCGAGTTAGATCAGGGATTCTTGAAGAGAAAATGCATCATTGTCGGGTTACATGGGGGATTTCCACAGAGAAATAGCCTTTTTTTCCTGGTTAAATGGGGGATTTTCAAAGAGAAAATGCATGATTTTCAGGTTACATGGGAGATTTTTTGAAGAGAAAATGCGTGATTTTCAGGTTAAATGGGAGATTCTTGTAGCGCAACAGTTTGATTTTGGGGTTAAATGAGGGATTTTTGAAGAGAAAATGAGTGATTTTCGAGTTAAATGGGTGATTTTCCAAGAGAAAATGCGTGATTTTCAGATTAAATGGGGGATTGTTGAAGGGAAAATGTGTGATTTTCGGGTTCAATGGGGGATTCTCGAAGAGAAAATGGGTGATTTGGGGGTTAAAAGGGGGATTTCTGAGGAGAAAATGTGTGATTTGGGGTTAATGGGGTATTTTTTGAGAGAAAATGCATGATTTGGGGGTAAATGCGTATTTTCCAAGAGAAAAGGTGAGGTTTTTGAGTTAAATGGGGGGTTTTCCAAGAGAAAATGCGTGATTTTGGGGTTAAACGGGGATTGTTGAAGAGAAAACGTGTAATTTTTGGTTTAAACAGCAAGTTTTGAAGAGAATATGCGTGATTTTCAGTTTAAATCAGGGATTCTGAAAGAGAAAATGTGTGATTTTTGTTAAAATGGGGTATTTTGGAAGGGAAAATGCATGATTTTCGGGTAAAATGGGGGGTTTTCGAAGAGGAAATGCTTCGTTTCAGGTTAAATTGGGTGTTTTCGAAGCCAAAATGCAGATTTTCACTTAAATGGGGGATTTTCCAAACGAAAATGCATGATTTTCTTTTTAGATGGGGGGATTTTCATAGAGAAAAGGCATGATTTTTTGTGTTAAGTGGGGGATATTTGCAAAGAAAAGGCGTGATTTTTGGGTTAAATAGGGATTTTTCAAGAGAAAATGTGTGATTTTCAGTTAAATCGCGGAATCTCTAAGAGAAAATGCCTGATGTTTGCATTAAATGTGTGATTTTCGTAGAGATAATGCGTGATTTTCAGGTTACATGGGAGATTTTTGAAGAGAAAATGTGTGATATTTGGGATGAATCAGGGATTCTTGAAGAGAAAATGCATCATTTTCGGGTTAAATGGGGGATTCTCGGAGAGAAATTGCATTTTCTACTGGTTAAATGGGGGATTTTCGAAGAGAAAATGCATGAGTTTCGTTTACATGTGAGATTTTTGTAGAGGAAATGCGTGATTTTTTGGATACATGGGGGATTCTTGTAGCAAAAATGTTTGATTTTGGGGTCAAATGGGGGATATTTGAAGGGCAAAAGTGTGATTTCCGAGTTAAATGGGGGATTTTCCTAGAGAAAATGTGTGATTTGGGGGATAATGGGGTATTTTTGAAGAGATAAAGCATGATTTTGGGGTAAATGTGGGATTTTCCAAGAGAAAATGTGTGATTTGGGGGTTAAATGGGGGATTTCTGAGGAGAAAATGTGTGATTTTGGGGATAATGGGGTATTTTTTGAGAGAAAATGCATGATTTTGGGGTAAATGCGTATTTTCCAAGAGAAAAGGTGAGGTTTTTAAGTTAAATGGGGGGTTTTCCAAGAGAAAATGCGTGATTTTGGGGTTAAACGGGGATTGTTGAAGAGAAAACGCGCAATTTTTGGTTTAAACAGCAAGTTTTGTAGAGAATATGCATGATTTTCGGTTTAAAACAGAGATTCTCAAAGAGAAAATGCATTATTTTTGTTTAAATGGGGTATTTTGGAAGGGAAAATGTGTGATTTTTTTGGGTTAAATGGGGATTTTCAAGAGAAAATGTGTGATTTTCAGTTAAATCGCGGATTCTCAAAGAGAAAATGCCTGATGTTTGCATTAAATGTGTGATTTTCGTAGAGATAATGCGTGATTTTCAGGTTACATGGGAGATTTTTAAGAGAAAATGCGTGATTTTCGGTTAATTGGGTGATTTCTGCAAAGAAATGCATCATTTTTGGGTTAAATTGTGTATTTTTGCAGAGAGAATGCTTGATTTTCATTTAAATGAGGGATTTCTTGCAGAGACAATGCTTGATTTTTGTTTAAATGAGGGATTTTGGCAGAGAACATGCGTGATTTTGGGTTAAACGGGGGATTTCTGCAAAGAAAAAAAATCATGATTCTGAGGTAAAATTCGGTGTAGTTGAAGGAAAATGCATGATTTTCTGGTTAAATGGGGGATTTCGGAAGAGAAAATGCGTGTTGTTTTGAGATAAACGGGGATTTTTGTAGAGCGAATGCATGATTTTCGGGTTAAATGGGGGATTTTCCAAGGGAAAATTTGTGAATTTCGGGTTAAATGGGGACTTTCCAAGGAAAAGGCATGATTTTCACGTTAAATGGGGGATTTTCCAAGAGAAAATGTGTAATTTCCAGGTTAAATGGGGGGTTTTGGAAGAGAAAATGTGTGACTTTTGGTTAAATGGGGGGTTTTCCAGAAGAAAATGTGACTTTCTGTTAAATGGAGGATTTTTGTGGTAAAAATGCGTGGTTTCCAGGTTAAAGCAAGGATTTTCAATGAGAAAATACATGATTTTGGGGTTTATTTTTTTTTTTTTAAGGGAAAACTTGTGATTTTTGATTAATTATGTATTTTTGAAGTGAAAATGCGTGATTTTCGAGTTAGATCAGGGATTCTTGAAGAGAAAATGCATCATTGTCGGGTTACATGGGGGATTTCCACAGAGAAATAGCCTTTTTTTCCTGGTTAAATGGGGGATTTTCAAAGAGAACATGCATGATTTTCAGGTTACATGGGAGATTTTTTGAAGAGAAAATGCGTGATTTTCCAGGTTAAATGGGAGATTCTTGTAGCGCAACAGTTTGATTTTGGGGTTAAATGAGGGATTTTTGAAGAGAAAATGAGTGATTTTCGAGTTAAATGGGTGATTTTCCAAGAGAAAATGCGTGATTTTCAGATTAAATGGGGGATTGTTGAAGGGAAAATGTGTGATTTTCGGGTTCAATGGGGGATTCTCGAAGAGAAAATGGGTGATTTGGGGGTTAAAAGGGGGATTTCTGAGGAGAAAATGTGTGATTTGGGGTTAATGGGGTATTTTTTGAGAGAAAATGCATGATTTGGGGGTAAATGCGTATTTTCCAAGAGAAAAGGTGAGGTTTTTGAGTTAAATGGGGGGTTTTCCAAGAGAAAATGCGTGATTTTGGGGTTAAACGGGGGATTGTTGAAGAGAAAACGTGTAATTTTTGGTTTAAACAGCAAGTTTTGAAGAGAATATGCGTGATTTTCAGTTTAAATCAGGGATTCTGAAAGAGAAAATGTGTGATTTTTGTTAAAATGGGGTATTTTGGAAGGGAAAATGCATGATTTTCGGGTAAAATGGGGGGTTTTCGAAGAGGAAATGCTTCGTTTCAGGTTAAATTGGGTGTTTTCGAAGCCAAAATGCAGGATTTTCACTTAAATGGGGATTTTCCAAACGAAAATGCATGATTTTCTTTTTAGATGGGGGGATTTTCATAGAGAAAAGGCATGATTTTTGTGTTAAGTGGGGGATATTTGCAAAGAAAAGGCGTGATTTTTGGGTTAAATAGGGGATTTTTCAAGAGAAAATGTGTGATTTTCAGTTAAATCGCGGAATCTCTAAGAGAAAATGCCTGATGTTTGCATTAAATGTGTGATTTTCGTAGAGATAATGCGTGATTTTCAGGTTACATGGGAGATTTTTGAAGAGAAAATGTGTGATATTTGGGATGAATCAGGGATTCTTGAAGAGAAAATGCATCATTTTCGGGTTAAATGGGGGATTCTCGGAGAGAAATTGCATTTTCTACTGGTTAAATGGGGGATTTTCGAAGAGAAAATGCATGAGTTTCGTTTACATGTGAGATTTTTGTAGAGGAAATGCGTGATTTTTTTGATACATGGGGGATTCTTGTAGCAAAAATTTGTTTGATTTTGGGGTCAAATGGGGGATATTTGAAGGGCAAAAGTGTGATTTCCGAGTTAAATGGGGGATTTTCCTAGAGAAAATGTGTGATTTGGGGGATAATGGGGTATTTTTGAAGAGATAAAGCATGATTTTGGGGTAAATGTGGGATTTTCCAAGAGAAAATGTGTGATTTGGGGGTTAAATGGGGGATTTCTGAGGAGAAAATGTGTGATTTTGGGGATAATGGGGTATTTTTTGAGAGAAAATGCATGATTTTGGGGTAAATGCGTATTTTCCAAGAGAAAAGGTGAGGTTTTTAAGTTAAATGGGGGTTTTTCCAAGAGAAAATGCGTGATTTTGGGGTTAAACGGGGGATTGTTGAAGAGAAAACGCGCAATTTTTGGTTTAAAACAGCAAGTTTTGTAGAGAATATGCATGATTTTCGGTTTAAAACAGAGATTCTCAAAGAGAAAATGCATTATTTTTGTTTAAATGGGGTATTTTGGAAGGGAAAATGTGTGATTTTTTTGGGTTAAATGGGGGATTTTCAAGAGAAAATGTGTGATTTTCAGTTAAATCGCGGATTCTCAAAGAGAAAATGCCTGATGTTTGCATTAAATGTGTGATTTTCGTAGAGATAATGCGTGATTTTCAGGTTACATGGGAGATTTTTAAGAGAAAATGCGTGATTTTCGGTTAATTGGGTGATTTCTGCAAAGAAAATGCATCATTTTTGGGTTAAATTGTGTATTTTTGCAGAGAGAATGCTTGATTTTCATTTAAATGAGGGATTTCTTGCAGAGACAATGCTTGATTTTTGTTTAAATGAGGGATTTTGGCAGAGAACATGCGTGATTTTGGGGTTAAACGGGGGATTTCTGCAAAGAAAAAATCATGATTCTGAGGTAAAATTCGGTGTAGTTGAAGGAAAATGCATGATTTTCTGGTTAAATGGGGGATTTCGGAAGAGAAAATGCGTGTTGTTTGAGATAAACGGGGATTTTTGTAGAGCGAATGCATGATTTTCGGGTTAAATGGGGGATTTTCCAAGGGAAAATTTGTGAATTTCGGGTTAAATGGGGGACTTTCCAAGGGAAAAGGCATGATTTTCACGTTAAATGGGGGATTTTCCAAGAGAAAATGTGTAATTTCCAGGTTAAATGGGGGGTTTTGGAAGAGAAAATGTGTGACTTTTGGTTAAATGGGGGTTTTCCAGAGAAAATGCATGACTTTCTGTTAAATGGAGGATTTTTGTGGTAAAAATGCGTGGTTTCCAGGTTAAAGCAAGGATTTTCAATGAGAAAATACATGATTTTGGGGTTTATTTTTTTTTTTTTTAAGGGAAAACTTGTGATTTTTGATTAATTATGTATTTTTGAAGTGAAAATGCGTGATTTTCGAGTTAGATCAGGGATTCTTGAAGAGAAAATGCATCATTGTCGGGTTACATGGGGGATTTCCACAGAGAAATAGCCTTTTTTTTCCTGGTTAAATGGGGATTTTCAAAGAGAAAATGCATGATTTTCAGGTTACATGGGAGATTTTTTGAAGAGAAAATGCGTGATTTCCAGGTTAAATGGGAGATTCTTGTAGCGCAACAGTTTGATTTTGGGGTTAAATGAGGGATTTTTGAAGAGAAAATGAGTGATTTTCGAGTTAAATGGGTGATTTTCCAAGAGAAAATGCGTGATTTTCAGATTAAATGGGGGATTGTTGAAGGGAAAATGTGTGATTTTCGGGTTCAATGGGGGATTCTCGAAGAGAAAATGGGTGATTTGGGGGTTAAAGGGGGATTTCTGAGGAGAAAATGTGTGATTTGGGGTTAATGGGGTATTTTTTGAGAGAAAATGCATGATTTGGGGGTAAATGCGTATTTTCCAAGAGAAAAGGTGAGGTTTTTGAGTTAAATGGGGGGTTTTCCAAGAGAAAATGCGTGATTTTGGGTTAAACGGGGGATTGTTGAAGAGAAAACGTGTAATTTTTGGTTTAAACAGCAAGTTTTGAAGAGAATATGCGTGATTTTCAGTTTAAATCAGGGATTCTGAAAGAGAAAATGTGTGATTTTTGTTAAAATGGGGTATTTTGGAAGGGAAAATGCATGATTTTCGGGTAAAATGGGGGTTTTCGAAGAGGAAATGCTTCGTTTCAGGTTAAATTGGGTGTTTTCGAAGCCAAAATGCAGGATTTTCACTTAAATGGGGGATTTTCCAAACGAAAATGCATGATTTTCTTTTTAGATGGGGGATTTTCATAGAGAAAAGGCATGATTTTTGTGTTAAGTGGGGGATATTTGCAAAGAAAAGGCGTGATTTTTGGGTTAAATAGGGGATTTTTCAAGAGAAATGTGTGATTTTCAGTTAAATCGCGGAATCTCTAAGAGAAAATGCCTGATGTTTGCATTAAATGTGTGATTTTCGTAGAGATAATGCGTGATTTTCAGGTTACATGGGAGATTTTTGAAGAGAAAATGTGTGATATTTGGGATGAATCAGGGATTCTTGAAGAGAAAATGCATCATTTTCGGGTTAAATGGGGGATTCTCGGAGAGAAATTGCATTTTCTACTGGTTAAATGGGGGATTTTCGAAGAGAAAATGCATGAGTTTCGTTTACATGTGAGATTTTTGTAGAGGAAATGCGTGATTTTTTGGATACATGGGGGATTCTTGTAGCAAAAATGTTTGATTTTGGGGTCAAATGGGGATATTTGAAGGGCAAAAGTGTGATTTCCGAGTTAAATGGGGGATTTTCCTAGAGAAAATGTGTGATTTGGGGGATAATGGGGTATTTTTGAAGAGATAAAGCATGATTTTGGGGTAAATGTGGGATTTTCCAAGAGAAAATGTGTGATTTGGGGGTTAAATGGGGGATTTCTGAGGAGAAAATGTGTGATTTTGGGGATAATGGGGTATTTTTTGAGAGAAAATGCATGATTTTGGGGTAAATGCGTATTTTCCAAGAGAAAAGGTGAGGTTTTTTAAGTTAAATGGGGGGTTTTCCAAGAGAAAATGCGTGATTTTGGGGTTAAACGGGGGATTGTTGAAGAGAAAACGCGCAATTTTTGGTTTAAACAGCAAGTTTTGTAGAGAATATGCATGATTTTCGGTTTAAAACAGAGATTCTCAAAGAGAAAATGCATTATTTTTGTTTAAATGGGGTATTTTGGAAGGGAAAATGTGTGATTTTTTTTGGTTAAATGGGGGATTTTCAAGAGAAAATGTGTGATTTTCAGTTAAATCGCGGATTCTCAAAGAGAAAATGCCTGATGTTTGCATTAAATGTGTGATTTTCGTAGAGATAATGCGTGATTTTCAGGTTACATGGGAGATTTTTAAGAGAAAATGCGTGATTTTCGGTTAATTGGGTGATTTCTGCAAAGAAAATGCATCATTTTTGGGTTAAATTGTGTATTTTTGCAGAGAGAATGCTTGATTTTCATTTAAATGAGGGATTTCTTGCAGAGACAATGCTTGATTTTTGTTTAAATGAGGGATTTTGGCAGAGAACATGCGTGATTTTGGGGTTAAACGGGGGATTTCTGCAAAGAAAAAAAATCATGATTCTGAGGTAAAATTCGGTGTAGTTGAAGGGAAAATGCATGATTTTCTGGTTAAATGGGGGATTTCGGAAGAGAAAATGCGTGTTGTTTGAGATAAACGGGGGATTTTTGTAGAGCGAATGCATGATTTTCGGGTTAAATGGGGGATTTTCCAAGGGAAAATTTGTGAATTTCGGGTTAAATGGGGGACTTTCCAAGGGAAAAGGCATGATTTTCACGTTAAATGGGGGATTTTCCAAGAGAAAATGTGTAATTTCCAGGTTAAATGGGGGGTTTTGGAAGAGAAAATGTGTGACTTTTGGTTAAATGGGGGGTTTTCCAGAGAAAATGCATGACTTTCTGTTAAATGGAGGATTTTTGTGGTAAAAATGCGTGGTTTCCAGGTTAAAGCAAGGATTTTCAATGAGAAAATACATGATTTTGGGGTTTAATTTTTTTTTTTTTAGGGAAAACTTGTGATTTTTGATTAATTATGTATTTTTGAAGTGAAAATGCGTGATTTTCGAGTTAGATCAGGGATTCTTGAAGAGAAAATGCATCATTGTCGGGTTACATGGGGGATTTCCACAGAGAAATAGCCTTTTTTTTCCTGGTTAAATGGGGGATTTTCAAAGAGAAAATGCATGATTTTCAGGTTACATGGGAGATTTTTTGAAGAGAAAATGCGTGATTTCCAGGTTAAATGGGAGATTCTTGTAGCGCAACAGTTTGATTTTGGGGTTAAATGAGGGATTTTTGAAGAGAAAATGAGTGATTTTCGAGTTAAATGGGTGATTTTCCAAGAGAAAATGCGTGATTTTCAGATTAAATGGGGGATTGTTGAAGGGAAAATGTGTGATTTTCGGGTTCAATGGGGGATTCTCGAAGAGAAAATGGGTGATTTGGGGGTTAAAAGGGGGATTTCTGAGGAGAAAATGTGTGATTTGGGGTTAATGGGGTATTTTTTGAGAGAAAATGCATGATTTGGGGGTAAATGCGTATTTTCCAAGAGAAAAGGTGAGGTTTTTGAGTTAAATGGGGGTTTTCCAAGAGAAAATGCGTGATTTTGGGGTTAAACGGGGGATTGTTGAAGAGAAAACGTGTAATTTTTGGTTTAAACAGCAAGTTTTGAAGAGAATATGCGTGATTTTCAGTTTAAATCAGGGATTCTGAAAGAGAAAATGTGTGATTTTTGTTAAAATGGGGTATTTTGGAAGGGAAAATGCATGATTTTCGGGTAAAATGGGGGGTTTTCGAAGAGGAAATGCTTCGTTTCAGGTTAAATTGGGTGTTTTCGAAGCCAAATGCAGGATTTTCACTTAAATGGGGGATTTTCCAAACGAAAATGCATGATTTTCTTTTTAGATGGGGGGATTTTCATAGAGAAAAGGCATGATTTTTGTGTTAAGTGGGGGATATTTGCAAAGAAAAGGCGTGATTTTTGGGTTAAATAGGGGATTTTTCAAGAGAAAATGTGTGATTTTCAGTTAAATCGCGGAATCTCTAAGAGAAAATGCCTGATGTTTGCATTAAATGTGTGATTTTCGTAGAGATAATGCGTGATTTTCAGGTTACATGGGAGATTTTTGAAGAGAAAATGTGTGATATTTGGGATGAATCAGGGATTCTTGAAGAGAAAATGCATCATTTTCGGGTTAAATGGGGGATTCTCGGAGAGAAATTGCATTTTCTACTGGTTAAATGGGGGATTTTAAAGAAAATGCATGAGTTTCGTTTACATGTGAGATTTTTTGTAGGAGAATGCGTGATTTTTTGGATACATGGGGGATTCTTGTAGCAAAAATGTTTGATTTTGGGGTCAAATGGGGGATATTTGAAGGGCAAAAGTGTGATTTCCGAGTTAAATGGGGGATTTTCCTAGAGAAAATGTGTGATTTGGGGATAATGGGGTATTTTTGAAGAGATAAAGCATGATTTTGGGGTAAATGTGGGATTTTCCAAGAGAAAATGTGTGATTTGGGGTTAAATGGGGGATTTCTGAGGAGAAAATGTGTGATTTTGGGGATAATGGGGTATTTTTTGAGAGAAAATGCATGATTTTGGGGTAAATGCGTATTTTCCAAGAGAAAAGGTGAGGTTTTTAAGTTAAATGGGGGGTTTTCCAAGAGAAAATGCGTGATTTTGGGGTTAAACGGGGGATTGTTGAAGAGAAAACGCGCAATTTTTGGTTTAAACAGCAAGTTTTGTAGAGAATATGCATGATTTTCGGTTTAAAACAGAGATTCTCAAAGAGAAAATGCATTATTTTTGTTTAAATGGGGTATTTTGGAAGGGAAAATGTGTGATTTTTTTGGGTTAAATGGGGGATTTTCAAGAGAAAATGTGTGATTTTCAGTTAAATCGCGGATTCTCAAAGAGAAAATGCCTGATGTTTGCATTAAATGTGTGATTTTTCGTAGAGATAATGCGTGATTTTCAGGTTACATGGGAGATTTTTAAGAGAAAATGCGTGATTTTCGGTTAATTGGGTGATTTCTGCAAAGAAAATGCATCATTTTTGGGTTAAATTGTGTATTTTTGCAGAGAGAATGCTTGATTTTCATTTAAATGAGGGATTTCTTGCAGAGACAATGCTTGATTTTTGTTTAAATGAGGGATTTTGGCAGAGAACATGCGTGATTTTGGGGTTAAACGGGGGATTTCTGCAAAGAAAAAAAATCATGATTCTGAGGTAAAATTCGGTGTAGTTGAAGGGAAAATGCATGATTTTCTGGTTAAATGGGGGATTTCGGAAGAGAAAATGCGTGTTGTTTGAGATAAACGGGGATTTTTGTAGAGCGAATGCATGATTTTCGGGTTAAATGGGGGATTTTCCAAGGGAAAATTTGTGAATTTCGGGTTAAATGGGGGACTTTCCAAGGGAAAAGGCATGATTTTCACGTTAAATGGGGGATTTTCCAAGAAAAATGTGTAATTTCCAGGTTAAATGGGGGGTTTTGGAAGAGAAAATGTGTGACTTTTGGTTAAATGGGGGTTTTCCAGAGAAAATGCATGACTTTCTGTTAAATGGAGGATTTTTGTGGTAAAAATGCGTGGTTTCCAGGTTAAAGCAAGGATTTTCAATGAGAAATACATGATTTTGGGTTTATTTTTTTTTTTTTTTAGGGAAAACTTGTGATTTTTGATTAATTATGTATTTTTGAAGTGAAAATGCGTGATTTTCGAGTTAGATCAGGGATTCTTGAAGAGAAAATGCATCATTGTCGGGTTACATGGGGATTTCCACAGAGAAATAGCCTTTTTTTCCTGGTTAAATGGGGGATTTTCAAAGAGAAAATGCATGATTTTCAGGTTACATGGGAGATTTTTTGAAGAGAAAATGCGTGATTTCCAGGTTAAATGGGAGATTCTTGTAGCGCAACAGTTTGATTTTGGGGTTAATGAGGGATTTTTGAAGAGAAAATGAGTGATTTTCGAGTTAAATGGGTGATTTTCCAAGAGAAAATGCGTGATTTTCAGATTAAATGGGGATTGTTGAAGGGAAAATGTGTGATTTTCGGGTTCAATGGGGGATTCTCGAAGAGAAAATGGGTGATTTGGGGGTTAAAAGGGGGATTTCTGGGGAAAAAATGGTGGTTAGTTTGAGGAGAAATGTGTGATTTGGGGTTAATGGGGTATTTTTTGAGAGAAAATGCATGATTTGGGGGTAAATGCGTATTTTCCAAGAGAAAAGGTGAGGTTTTTGAGTTAAATGGGGGTTTTTCCAAGAGAAATGCGTGATTTTGGGGTTAAACGGGGGATTGTTGAAGAGAAAACGTGTAATTTTTGTTTAAACAGCAAGTTTTGAAGAGAATATGCGTGATTTTCAGTTTAAATCAGGGATTCTGAAAGAGAAAATGTGTGATTTTTGTTAAAATGGGGTATTTTGGAAGGGAAAATGCATGATTTTCGGGTAAAATGGGGGGTTTTCGAAGAGGAAATGCTTCGTTTCAGGTTAAATTGGGTGTTTTCGAAGCCAAAATGCAGGATTTTCACTTAAATGGGGGATTTTCCAAACGAAAATGCATGATTTTCTTTTTAGATGGGGGGATTTTCATAGAGAAAAGGCATGATTTTTGTGTTAAGTGGGGGATATTTGCAAAGAAAAGGCGTGATTTTTGGGTTAAATAGGGATTTTTCAAGAGAAAATGTGTGATTTTCAGTTAAATCGCGGAATCTCTAAGAGAAAATGCCTGATGTTTGCATTAAATGTGTGATTTTCGTAGAGATAATGCGTGATTTTCAGGTTACATGGGAGATTTTTGAAGAGAAAATGTGTGATATTTGGGATGAATCAGGGATTCTTGAAGAGAAAATGCATCATTTTCGGGTTAAATGGGGATTCTCGGAGAGAAATTGCATTTTCTACTGGTTAAATGGGGGATTTTCGAAGAGAAAATGCATGAGTTTCGTTTACATGTGAGATTTTTGTAGAGGAAATGCGTGATTTTTTGGATACATGGGGGATTCTTGTAGCAAAAATGTTTGATTTTGGGGTCAAATGGGGATATTTGAAGGGCAAAAGTGTGATTTCCGAGTTAAATGGGGGATTTTCCTAGAGAAAATGTGTGATTTGGGGGATAATGGGGTATTTTTGAAGAGATAAAGCATGATTTTGGGGTAAATGTGGGATTTTCCAAGAGAAAATGTGTGATTTGGGGGTTAAATGGGGGATTTCTGAGGAGAAAATGTGTGATTTTGGGGATAATGGGGTATTTTTTGAGAGAAAATGCATGATTTTGGGGTAAATGCGTATTTTCCAAGAGAAAAGGTGAGGTTTTTAAGTTAAATGGGGGTTTTCCAAGAGAAAATGCGTGATTTTGGGGTTAAACGGGGGATTGTTGAAGAGAAAACGCGCAATTTTTGGTTTAAACAGCAAGTTTTGTAGAGAATATGCATGATTTTCGGTTTAAAACAGAGATTCTCAAAGAGAAAATGCATTATTTTTTGTTTAAATGGGGTATTTTGGAAGGGAAAATGTGTGATTTTTTTGGGTTAAATGGGGGATTTTCAAGAGAAAATGTGTGATTTTCAGTTAAATCGCGGATTCTCAAAGAGAAAATGCCTGATGTTTGCATTAAATGTGTGATTTTCGTAGAGATAATGCGTGATTTTCAGGTTACATGGGAGATTTTTAAGAGAAAATGCGTGATTTTCGGTTAATTGGGTGATTTCTGCAAAGAAAATGCATCATTTTTGGGTTAAATTGTGTATTTTTGCAGAGAGAATGCTTGATTTTCATTTAAATGAGGGATTTCTTGCAGAGACAATGCTTGATTTTTGTTAAATGAGGATTTTGGCAGAGAACATGCGTGATTTTGGGGTTAAACGGGGATTTCTGCAAAGAAAAAAAATCATGATTCTGAGGTAAAATTCGGTGTAGTTGAAGGGAAAATGCATGATTTTCTGGTTAAATGGGGGATTTCGGAAGAGAAAATGCGTGTTGTTTGAGATAAACGGGGATTTTTGTAGAGCGAATGCATGATTTTCGGGTTAAATGGGGGATTTTCCAAGGGAAAATTTGTGAATTTCGGGTTAAATGGGGGACTTTCCAAGGGAAAAGGCATGATTTTCACGTTAAATGGGGGATTTTCCAAGAGAAAATGTGTAATTTCCAGGTTAAATGGGGGGTTTTGGAAGAGAAAATGTGTGACTTTTGGTTAAATGGGGGGTTTTCCAGAGAAAATGCATGACTTTCTGTTAAATGGAGGATTTTTGTGGTAAAAATGCGTGGTTTCCAGGTTAAAGCAAGGATTTTCAATGAGAAAATACATGATTTTGGGGTTTATTTTTTTTTTTTTTAAGGAAAACTTGTGATTTTTGATTAATTATGTATTTTTGAAGTGAAAATGCGTGATTTTCGAGTTAGATCAGGGATTCTTGAAGAGAAAATGCATCATTGTCGGGTTACATGGGGGATTTCCACAGAGAAATAGCCTTTTTTTCCTGGTTAAATGGGGGATTTTCAAAGAGAAAATGCATGATTTTCAGGTTACATGGGAGATTTTTTGAGAGAAAATGCGTGATTTCCAGGTTAAATGGGAGATTCTTGTAGCGCAACAGTTTGATTTTGGGGTTAAATGAGGGATTTTTGAAGAGAAAATGAGTGATTTTCGAGTTAAATGGGTGATTTTCCAAGAGAAAATGCGTGATTTTCAGATTAAATGGGGGATTGTTGAAGGGAAAATGTGTGATTTTCGGGTTCAATGGGGGATTCTCGAAGAGAAAATGGGTGATTTGGGGTTAAAAGGGGATTTTCTGAGGAGAAAATGTGTGATTTGGGGTTAATGGGGTATTTTTTGAGAGAAAATGCATGATTTGGGGGTAAATGCGTATTTTCCAAGAGAAAAGGTGAGGTTTTTGAGTTAAATGGGGGGTTTTTCCAAGAGAAAATGCGTGATTTTGGGGTTAAACGGGGGATTGTTGAAGAGAAAGACGTGTATTTTTTGGTTTAAACAGCAAGTTTTGAAGAGAATATGCGTGATTTTCAGTTTAAATCAGGGATTCTGAAAGAGAAAATGTGTGATTTTTGTTTAAATGGGGTATTTTGGAAGGGAAAATGCATGATTTTTTGGGTTAAATGGGGGATTTTCAAGAGAAATGTGTGATTTTTCAGTTAAATCGGGATTCGAAAGAGAAAATGCCTGATTTTCATTAATGTGGGATTTTTCGTAGAGATAATGCGTGATTTTTCAGGTTTACATGGGGATTTTTAAGAGAAAATGCGTGATTTTCGGTTAATTGGGTGATTTCTGCAAGAAATGCATCATTTTTGGGTTAAATTGTGTATTTTTGAAGAGAAATGCTTGATTTTCATTTAAATGGGGATTTCTTGCAGAGAAATGCTTGATTTTTGTTTAAATAGGGATTTTGGCAGAAAATGCGTGATTTTTGGGTTAAATGGGGGATTTTTCAAAGAAAAAAATCATGATTTCTGAGGTAAAATTCGTGTAGTTGAAAGGAAATGCATGATTTCTGGTTAAATGGGGGATTTCTGAGAGAAAATGCGTGTTGTTTGAGATAAACGGGGGATTTTTGTAGAGCGAATGCATGATTTTCGGGTTAAATGGGGGATTTTCCAAGAGAAAATTTGTGATTTCGGGTTAAATGGGATTTTCCAAGGGAAAAGGCATGATTTTCAGTTAATGGGGGATTTTCCAAGAGAAAATGTGTGATTTCCAGTTAAATGGGGGGTTTTGGAAAGAGAAAATGTGTGATTTTGGTTAAATGGGGGTTTTCCAAGAAAATGCATGATTTTTTCTGTTAAATGGGATTTTTGAAAAAAATGCGTGGTTTTCAGGTTAAAGCAAGGATTTTCAATGAGAAAATGATTTTGGGGTTAATTTTTTTTTTTTTAAGAGAAAATGTGATTTTTGATTATTTGTATTTTTGAAGTGAAATGCGTGATTTTCGAGTTAGATCAGGGATTCTTGAAAGAAAATGCATCATTTTCGGGTTAAATGGGGGATTTCTCGGAGAAATTGCATTTTTTTTCCTGTTTAAGGGGGATTTTCAAAGAGAAAATGCATGATTTTCGTTACATGGAGATTTTTTGAAGAGAAAATGCGTGATTTTTGTTAAATGGGGATTCTTGTAGCAAAAAGTTTGATTTTGGGGTTAAATGGGGATTTTTTGAAGAGAAAAGTGTGATTTTCGAGTTAAATGGGGGATTTTCCAAGAGAAAATGTGTGATTTTTGATTAATGGGGTATTTTTGAAGAGAAAATGCATGATTTTCGGGTAAATGGGGGATTTCTCCAAGAGAAAATGTGTGATTTGGGGGTTAAATGGGGGATTTCTGAGGAGAAAATGTGTGATTTTGGGGTTAATGGGGTATTTTTTGAGAGAAAATGCATGATTTGGGGTAAATGCGTATTTTCCAAGAGAAAAGGTGAGGTTTTTAAGTTAAATGGGGGGTTTTCCAGAGAAAATGCGTGATTTTGGGGTTAAACGGGGGATTGTTGAAGAGAAAACGCGCAATTTTTGGTTTAAACAGCAAGTTTTGTAGAGAATATGCATGATTTTCGGTTTAAAACAGAGATTCTCAAAGAGAAAATGCATTATTTTTGTTTAAATGGGGTATTTTAAGGGAAAATGTGTGATTTTTTTGGGTTAAATGGGGGATTTTCAAGAGAAAATGTGTGATTTTCAGTTAAATCGCGGATTCTCAAAGAGAAATGCCTGATGTTTGCATTAAATGTGTGATTTTCGTAGAGATAATGCGTGATTTTCAGGTTACATGGGAGATTTTTAAGAGAAAATGCGTGATTTTCGGTTAATTGGGTGATTTCTGCAAGAAAAAATGCATCATTTTTGGGTTAAATTGTGTATTTTTTGCAGAGAGAATGCTTGATTTTCATTTAAATGAGGGATTTCTTGCAGAGACAATGCTTGATTTTTGTTTAAATGAGGGATTTTGGCAGAGAACATGCGTGATTTTGGGGTTAAACGGGGGATTTCTGCAAAGAAAAAAATCATGATTCTGAGGTAAAATTCGGTGTAGTTGAAGGGAAAATGCATGATTTTCTGGTTAAATGGGGGATTTCGGAAGAGAAAATGCGTGTTGTTTGAGATAAACGGGGGATTTTTGTAGAGCGAATGCATGATTTTCGGGTTAAATGGGGGATTTTCCAAGGGAAAATTTGTGAATTTCGGGTTAAATGGGGGACTTTCCAAGGGAAAAGGCATGATTTTCACGTTAAATGGGGGATTTTCCAAGAGAAAATGTGTAATTTCCAGGTTAAATGGGGGGTTTTGGAAGAGAAAATGTGTGACTTTTGGTTAAATGGGGGGTTTTCCAGAGAAAATGCATGACTTTCTGTTAAATGGAGGATTTTTGTGGTAAAAATGCGTGGTTTCCAGGTTAAGCAAGGATTTTCAATGAGAAAATACATGATTTTGGGGTTAATTTTTTTTTTTAAAGAGAAAACTTGTGATTTTTGATTAATTATGTATTTTTGAAGTGAAAATGCGTGATTTTCGAGTTAGATCAGGGATTCTTGAAGAGAAAATGCATCATTGTCGGGTTACATGGGGGATTTCCACAGAGAAATAGCCTTTTTTTTCCTGGTTAATGGGGGATTTTCAAAGAGAAAATGCATGATTTTCAGGTTACATGGGAGATTTTTTGAAGAGAAAATGCGTGATTTTCAGGTTAAATGGGAGATTCTTGTAGCGCAACAGTTTGATTTTGGGGTTAAATGAGGGATTTTTGAAGAGAAAATGAGTGATTTTCGAGTTAAATGGGTGATTTTCCAAGAGAAATGCGTGATTTTCAGATTAAATGGGGGATTGTTGAAGGGAAAATGTGTGATTTTCGGGTTCAATGGGGGATTCTCGAAGAGAAAATGGGTGATTTGGGGTTTAAAAGGGGGATTTCTGGGAGAAAATGTGTGATTTGGGGTTAATGGGGTATTTTTTGAGAGAAAATGCATGATTTGGGGGTAAATGCGTATTTTCCAAGAGAAAAGGTGAGGTTTTTGAGTTAAATGGGGGGTTTTCCAAGAGAAAATGCGTGATTTTGGGGTTAAACGGGGGATTGTTGAAGAGAAAACGTGTAATTTTTGGTTTAAACAGCAAGTTTTGAAGAGAATATGCGTGATTTTCAGTTTAAATCAGGGATTCTGAAAGAGAAAATGTGTGATTTTTGTTAAAATGGGGTATTTTGGAAGGGAAAATGCATGATTTTCGGGTAAAATGGGGGGTTTTCGAAGAGGAAATGCTTCGTTTCAGGTTAAATTGGGTGTTTTCGAAGCCAAAATGCAGGATTTTCACTTAAATGGGGATTTTCCAAACGAAAATGCATGATTTTCTTTTTAGATGGGGGGATTTTCATAGAGAAAAGGCATGATTTTTGTGTTAAGTGGGGGATATTTGCAAAGAAAAGGCGTGATTTTTGGTTAAATAGGGGATTTTTCAAGAGAAATGTGTGATTTTCAGTTAAATCGCGGATCTCTAAGAGAAAATGCCTGATGTTTGCATTAAATGTGTGATTTTCGTAGAGATAATGCGTGATTTTCAGGTTACATGGGAGATTTTTGAAGAGAAAATGTGTGATATTTGGGATGAATCAGGGATTCTTGAAGAGAAAATGCATCATTTTCGGGTTAAATGGGGGATTCTCGGAGAGAAATTGCATTTTCTACTGGTTAAATGGGGGATTTTCGAAGAGAAAATGCATGAGTTTCGTTTACATGTGAGATTTTTGTAGAGGAAATGCGTGATTTTTTGGATACATGGGGGATTCTTGTAGCAAAAATGTTTGATTTTGGGGTCAAATGGGGATATTTGAAGGGCAAAAGTGTGATTTCCGAGTTAAATGGGGGATTTTCCTAGAGAAAATGTGTGATTTGGGGGATAATGGGGTATTTTTGAAGAGATAAAGCATGATTTTGGGGTAAATGTGGGATTTTCCAAGAGAAAATGTGTGATTTGGGGGTTAAATGGGGGATTTCTGAGGAGAAAATGTGTGATTTTGGGGATAATGGGGTATTTTTTGAGAGAAAATGCATGATTTTGGGGTAAATGCGTATTTTCCAAGAGAAAAGGTGAGGTTTTTAAGTTAAATGGGGGGTTTTCCAAGAGAAAATGCGTGATTTTGGGGTTAAACGGGGGATTGTTGAAGAAAAACGCGCAATTTTTGGTTTAAACAGCAAGTTTTGTAGAGAATATGCATGATTTTCGGTTTAAAACAGAGATTCTCAAAGAGAAAATGCATTATTTTTGTTTAAATGGGGTATTTTGGAAGGGAAAATGTGTGATTTTTTTGGGTTAAATGGGGGATTTTCAAGAGAAAATGTGTGATTTTCAGTTAAATCGCGGATTCTCAAAGAGAAAATGCCTGATGTTTGCATTAAATGTGTGATTTTCGTAGAGATAATGCGTGATTTTCAGGTTACATGGGAGATTTTTAAGAGAAAATGCGTGATTTTCGGTTAATTGGGTGATTTCTGCAAAGAAATGCATCATTTTTGGGTTAAATTGTGTATTTTTGCAGAGAGAATGCTTGATTTTCATTTAAATGAGGGATTTCTTGCAGAGACAATGCTTGATTTTTGTTTAAATGAGGGATTTTGGCAGAGAACATGCGTGATTTTGGGGTTAAACGGGGGATTTCTGCAAAGAAAAAAATCATGATTCTGAGGTAAAATTCGGTGTAGTTGAAGGGAAAATGCATGATTTTCTGGTTAAATGGGGGATTTCGGAAGAGAAAATGCGTGTTGTTTGAGATAAACGGGGGATTTTTGTAGAGCGAATGCATGATTTTCGGGTTAAATGGGGGATTTTCCAAGGGAAAATTTGTGAATTTCGGGTTAAATGGGGGACTTTCCAAGGGAAAAGGCATGATTTTCACGTTAAATGGGGGATTTTCCAAGAGAAAATGTGTAATTTCCAGGTTAAATGGGGGTTTTTGGAAGAGAAAATGTGTGACTTTTGGTTAAATGGGGGGTTTTCCAGAGAAAATGCATGACTTTCTGTTAAATGGAGGATTTTTGTGGTAAAAATGCGTGGTTTCCAGGTTAAAGCAAGGATTTTCAATGAGAAAATACATGATTTTGGGGTTAATTTTTTTTTTTAAGGGAAAACTTGTGATTTTTGATTAATTATGTATTTTTGAAGTGAAAATGCGTGATTTTCGAGTTAGATCAGGGATTCTTGAAGAGAAAATGCATCATTGTCGGGTTACATGGGGGATTTCCACAGAGAAATAGCCTTTTTTTTTCCTGGTTAAATGGGGGATTTTCAAAGAGAAAATGCATGATTTTCAGGTTACATGGGAGATTTTTTGAAGAGAAAATGCGTGATTTTCAGGTTAAATGGGAGATTCTTGTAGCGCAACAGTTTGATTTTGGGGTTAAATGAGGGATTTTTGAAGAGAAAATGAGTGATTTTCGAGTTAAATGGGTGATTTTCCAAGAGAAAATGCGTGATTTTCAGATTAAATGGGGGATTGTTGAAGGGAAAATGTGTGATTTTCGGGTTCAATGGGGGATTCTCGAAGAGAAAATGGGTGATTTGGGGGTTAAAAGGGGGATTTCTGAGGAGAAAATGTGTGATTTGGGGTTAATGGGGTATTTTTTGAGAGAAAATGCATGATTTGGGGTAAATGCGTATTTTCCAAGAGAAAAGGTGAGGTTTTTGAGTTAAATGGGGGGTTTTCCAAGAGAAAGCGTGATTTTGGGGTTAAACGGGGGATTGTTGAAGAGAAAACGTGTAATTTTTGGTTTAAACAGCAAGTTTTGAAGAGAATATGCGTGATTTTCAGTTTAAATCAGGGATTCTGAAGAGAAAATGTGTGATTTTTGTTAAAATGGGGTATTTTGGAAGGGAAAATGCATGATTTTCGGGTAAAATGGGGGGTTTTCGAAGAGGAAATGCTTCGTTTCAGGTTAAATTGGGTGTTTTCGAAGCCAAAATGCAGGATTTTCACTTAAATGGGGGATTTTCCAAACGAAAATGCATGATTTTCTTTTTAGATGGGGGGATTTTCATAGAGAAAAGGCATGATTTTTGTGTTAAGTGGGGGATATTTGCAAAGAAAAGGCGTGATTTTTGGGTTAAATAGGGGATTTTTCAAGAGAAAATGTGTGATTTTCAGTTAAATCGCGGAATCTCTAAGAGAAAATGCCTGATGTTTGCATTAAATGTGTGATTTTCGTAGAGATAATGCGTGATTTTCAGGTTACATGGGAGATTTTTGAAGAGAAAATGTGTGATATTTGGGATGAATCAGGGATTCTTGAAGAGAAAATGCATCATTTTCGGGTTAAATGGGGGATTCTCGGAGAGAAATTGCATTTTCTACTGGTTAAATGGGGGATTTTCGAAGAGAAAATGCATGAGTTTCGTTTACATGTGAGATTTTTGTAGAGGAAATGCGTGATTTTTTGGATACATGGGGATTCTTGTAGCAAAAATGTTTGATTTTGGGGTCAAATGGGGATATTTGAAGGGCAAAAGTGTGATTTCCGAGTTAAATGGGGGATTTTCCTAGAGAAAATGTGTGATTTGGGGGATAATGGGGTATTTTTGAAGAGATAAAGCATGATTTTGGGGTAAATGTGGGATTTTCCAAGAGAAAATGTGTGATTTGGGGGTTAAATGGGGATTTCTGAGGAGAAAATGTGTGATTTTGGGGATAATGGGGTATTTTTTGAGAGAAAATGCATGATTTTGGGGTAAATGCGTATTTTCCAAGAGAAAAGGTGAGGTTTTTAAGTTAAATGGGGGGTTTTCCAAGAGAAAATGCGTGATTTTGGGGTTAAACGGGGGATTGTTGAAGAGAAAACGCGCAATTTTTGGTTTAAACAGCAAGTTTTGTAGAGAATATGCATGATTTTCGGTTTAAAACAGAGATTCTCAAAGAGAAAATGCATTATTTTTGTTTAAATGGGGTATTTTGGAAGGGAAAATGTGTGATTTTTTTGGGTTAAATGGGGGATTTTCAAGAGAAAATGTGTGATTTTCAGTTAAATCGCGGATTCTCAAAGAGAAATGCCTGATGTTTGCATTAAATGTGTGATTTTCGTAGAGATAATGCGTGATTTTCAGGTTACATGGGAGATTTTTAAGAGAAAATGCGTGATTTTCGGTTAATTGGGTGATTTCTGCAAAGAAATGCATCATTTTTGGGTTAAATTGTGTATTTTTGCAGAGAGAATGCTTGATTTTCATTTAAATGAGGGATTTCTTGCAGAGACAATGCTTGATTTTTGTTTAAATGAGGGATTTTGGCAGAGAACATGCGTGATTTTGGGGTTAAACGGGGGATTTCTGCAAAGAAAAAAAATCATGATTCTGAGGTAAAATTCGGTGTAGTTGAAGGGAAAATGCATGATTTTCTGGTTAAATGGGGGATTTCGGAAGAGAAAATGCGTGTTGTTTGAGATAAACGGGGGATTTTTGTAGAGCGAATGCATGATTTTCGGGTTAAATGGGGGATTTTCCAAGGGAAAATTTGTGAATTTCGGGTTAAATGGGGGACTTTCCAAGGGAAAAGGCATGATTTTCACGTTAAATGGGGATTTTCCAAGAGAAAATGTGTAATTTCCAGGTTAAATGGGGGGTTTTGGAAGAGAAAATGTGTGACTTTTGGTTAAATGGGGGTTTTCCAGAGAAAATGCATGACTTTCTGTTAAATGGAGGATTTTTGTGGTAAAAATGCGTGGTTTCCAGGTTAAAGCAAGGATTTTCAATGAGAAATACATGATTTTGGGGTTAAACGGCTTTTTAAAGAAAAACTTGTGATTTTTGATTAATTATGTATTTTTGAAGTGAAAATGCGTGATTTTCGAGTTAGATCAGGGATTCTTGAAGAGAAAATGCATCATTGTCGGGTTACATGGGGGATTTCCACAGAGAAATAGCCTTTTTTTCCTGGTTAAATGGGGATTTTCAAAGAGAAATGCATGATTTTCAGGTTACATGGGAGATTTTTTGAAGAGAAAATGCGTGATTTCCAGGTTAAATGGGAGATTCTTGTAGCGCAACAGTTTGATTTTGGGGTTAAATGAGGGATTTTTGAAGAGAAATGAGTGATTTTCGAGTTAAATGGGTGATTTTCCAAGAGAAAATGCGTGATTTTCAGATTAAATGGGGGATTGTTGAAGGGAAATGTGTGATTTTCGGGTTCAATGGGGGATTCTCGAAGAGAAAATGGGTGATTTGGGGGTTAAAAGGGGGATTTCTGAGGAGAAAATGTGTGATTTGGGGTTAATGGGGTATTTTTTGAGAGAAAATGCATGATTTGGGGTAAATGCGTATTTTCCAAGAGAAAAGGTGAGGTTTTTGAGTTAAATGGGGGTTTTTCCAAGAGAAAATGCGTGATTTTGGGTTAAACGGGGGATTGTTGAAGAGAAAACGTGTAATTTTTGGTTTAAACAGCAAGTTTTGAAGAGAATATGCGTGATTTTCAGTTTAAATCAGGGATTCTGAAAGAGAAAATGTGTGATTTTTGTTAAAATGGGGTATTTTGGAAGGGAAAATGCATGATTTTCGGGTAAAATGGGGGGTTTTCGAAGAGGAAATGCTTCGTTTCAGGTTAAATTGGGTGTTTTCGAAGCCAAAATGCAGGATTTTCACTTAAATGGGGGATTTTCCAAACGAAAATGCATGATTTTCTTTTTAGATGGGGGGATTTTCATAGAGAAAAGGCATGATTTTTGTGTTAAGTGGGGGATATTTGCAAAGAAAAGGCGTGATTTTTGGGTTAAATAGGGGATTTTTCAAGAGAAAATGTGTGATTTTCAGTTAAATCGCGGAATCTCTAAGAGAAAATGCCTGATGTTTGCATTAAATGTGTGATTTTCGTAGAGATAATGCGTGATTTTCAGGTTACATGGGAGATTTTTGAAGAGAAAATGTGTGATATTTGGGATGAATCAGGATTCTTGAAGAGAAAATGCATCATTTTCGGGTTAAATGGGGGATTCTCGGAGAGAAATTGCATTTTCTACTGGTTAAATGGGGGATTTTCGAAGAGAAAATGCATGAGTTTCGTTTACATGTGAGATTTTTGTAGAGGAAATGCGTGATTTTTTGGATACATGGGGGATTCTTGTAGCAAAAATGTTTGATTTTGGGGTCAAATGGGGGATATTTGAAGGGCAAAAGTGTGATTTCCGAGTTAAATGGGGGATTTTCCTAGAGAAAATGTGTGATTTGGGGGATAATGGGGTATTTTTTGAAGAGATAAAGCATGATTTTGGGGTAAATGTGGGATTTTCCAAGAGAAAATGTGTGATTTGGGGTTAAATGGGGGATTTCTGAGGAGAAAATGTGTGATTTTGGGGATAATGGGGTATTTTTTGAGAGAAAATGCATGATTTTGGGGTAAATGCGTATTTTCCAAGAGAAAAGGTGAGGTTTTTTAGTTAAATGGGGGGTTTTCCAAGAGAAAATGCGTGATTTTGGGGTTAAACGGGGATTGTTGAAGAGAAAACGCGCAATTTTTGGTTTAAACAGCAAGTTTTGTAGAGAATATGCATGATTTTCGGTTTAAAACAGAGATTCTCAAAGAGAAAATGCATTATTTTTGTTTAAATGGGGTATTTTGGAAGGGAAAATGTGTGATTTTTTTGGGTTAAATGGGGGATTTTCAAGAGAAAATGTGTGATTTTCAGTTAAATCGCGGATTCTCAAAGAGAAAATGCCTGATGTTTGCATTAAATGTGTGATTTTCGTAGAGATAATGCGTGATTTTCAGGTTACATGGGAGATTTTTAAGAGAAAATGCGTGATTTTCGGTTAATTGGGTGATTTCTGCAAAGAAAATGCATCATTTTTGGGTTAAATTGTGTATTTTTGCAGAGAGAATGCTTGATTTTCATTTAAATGAGGGATTTCTTGCAGAGACAATGCTTGATTTTTGTTTAAATGAGGGATTTTGGCAGAGAACATGCGTGATTTTGGGGTTAAACGGGGATTTCTGCAAAGAAAAAAAATCATGATTCTGAGGTAAAATTCGGTGTAGTTGAAGGGAAAATGCATGATTTTCTGGTTAAATGGGGGATTTCGGAAGAGAAAATGCGTGTTGTTTGAGATAAACGGGGGATTTTTGTAGAGCGAATGCATGATTTTCGGGTTAAATGGGGGATTTTCCAAGGGAAAATTTGTGAATTTCGGGTTAAATGGGGGACTTTCCAAGGGAAAAGGCATGATTTTCACGTTAAATGGGGGATTTTCCAAGAGAAAATGTGTAATTTCCAGGTTAAATGGGGGGTTTTGGAAGAGAAAATGTGTGACTTTTGGTTAAATGGGGGGTTTTCCAGAGAAAATGCATGACTTTCTGTTAAATGGAGGATTTTTGTGGTAAAAATGCGTGGTTTCCAGGTTAAAGCAAGGATTTTCAATGAGAAAATACATGATTTTGGGGTTAATTTTTTTTTTTTAAAGAGAAAACTTGTGATTTTTGATTAATTATGTATTTTTGAAGTGAAAATGCGTGATTTTCGAGTTAGATCAGGGATTCTTGAAGAGAAAATGCATCATTGTCGGGTTACATGGGGGATTTCCACAGAGAAATAGCCTTTTTTTTCCTGGTTAAATGGGGGATTTTCAAAGAGAAAATGCATGATTTTCAGGTTACATGGGAGATTTTTTGAAGAGAAAATGCGTGATTTTCAGGTTAAATGGGAGATTCTTGTAGCGCAACAGTTTGATTTTGGGGTTAAATGAGGGATTTTTGAAGAGAAAATGAGTGATTTTCGAGTTAAATGGGTGATTTTCCAAGAGAAAATGCGTGATTTTCAGATTAAATGGGGGATTGTTGAAGGGAAAATGTGTGATTTTCGGGTTCAATGGGGGATTCTCGAAGAGAAAATGGGTGATTTGGGGGTTAAAAGGGGGATTTCTGAGGAGAAAATGTGTGATTTGGGGTTAATGGGGTATTTTTTTGAGAGAAAATGCATGATTTGGGGGTAAATGCGTATTTTCCAAGAGAAAAGGTGAGGTTTTTTGAGTTAAATGGGGGGTTTTCCAAGAGAAAATGCGTGATTTTGGGGTTAAACGGGGATTGTTGAAGAGAAAACGTGTAATTTTTGGTTTAAACAGCAAGTTTTGAAGAGAATATGCGTGATTTTCAGTTTAAATCAGGGATTCTGAAAGAGAAAATGTGTGATTTTTGTTAAAATGGGGTATTTTGGAAGGGAAATGCATGATTTTCGGGTAAAATGGGGGGTTTTCGAAGAGGAAATGCTTCGTTTCAGGTTAAATTGGTGTTTTCGAAGCCAAAATGCAGGATTTTCACTTAAATGGGGGATTTTCCAAACGAAAATGCATGATTTTCTTTTTAGATGGGGGGATTTTCATAGAGAAAAGGCATGATTTTTGTGTTAAGTGGGGGATATTTGCAAAGAAAAGGCGTGATTTTTGGGTTAAATAGGGGATTTTTCAAGAGAAAATGTGTGATTTTCAGTTAAATCGCGGAATCTCTAAGAGAAAATGCCTGATGTTTGCATTAAATGTGTGATTTTCGTAGAGATAATGCGTGATTTTCAGGTTACATGGGAGATTTTTGAAGAGAAAATGTGTGATATTTGGGATGAATCAGGGATTCTTGAAGAGAAAATGCATCATTTTCGGGTTAAATGGGGGATTCTCGGAGAGAAATTGCATTTTCTACTGGTTAAATGGGGGATTTTCGAAGAGAAAATGCATGAGTTTCGTTTACATGTGAGATTTTTGTAGAGGAAATGCGTGATTTTTTGGATACATGGGGGATTCTTGTAGCAAAAATGTTTGATTTTGGGGTCAAATGGGGGATATTTGAAGGGCAAAGTGTGATTTCCGAGTTAAATGGGGGATTTTCCTAGAGAAAATGTGTGATTTGGGGATAATGGGGGTATTTTTTGAAGAGATAAAGCATGATTTTGGGGTAAATGTGGGATTTTCCAAGAGAAAATGTGTGATTTGGGGGTTAAATGGGGGATTTCTGAGGAGAAAATGTGTGATTTTGGGATAATGGGGTATTTTTTGAGAGAAAATGCATGATTTTGGGGTAAATGCGTATTTTCCAAGAGAAAAGGTGAGGTTTTTAAGTTAAATGGGGGGTTTTCCAAGAGAAAATGCGTGATTTTGGGGTTAAACGGGGGATTGTTGAAGAGAAAACGCGCAATTTTTGGTTTAAACAGCAAGTTTTGTAGAGAATATGCATGATTTTCGGTTTAAACAGAGATTCTCAAAGAGAAATGCATTATTTTTGTTTAAATGGGGTATTTTGGAAGGGAAAATGTGTGATTTTTTTGGGTTAAATGGGGGATTTTCAAGAGAAAATGTGTGATTTTCAGTTAAATCGCGGATTCTCAAAGAGAAAATGCCTGATGTTTGCATTAAATGTGTGATTTTCGTAGAGATAATGCGTGATTTTCAGGTTACATGGGAGATTTTTAAGAGAAAATGCGTGATTTTCGGTTAATTGGGTGATTTCTGCAAAGAAAATGCATCATTTTTGGGTTAAATTGTGTATTTTTGCAGAGAGAATGCTTGATTTTCATTTAATGAGGATTTCTTGCAGAGACAATGCTTGATTTTTGTTTAAATGAGGGATTTTGGCAGAGAACATGCGTGATTTTGGGTTAAACGGGGGATTTCTGCAAAGAAAAAAAATCATGATTCTGAGGTAAAATTCGGTGTAGTTGAAGGGAAAATGCATGATTTTCTGGTTAAATGGGGGATTTCGGAAGAGAAAATGCGTGTTGTTTGAGATAAACGGGGGATTTTTGTAGAGCGAATGCATGATTTTCGGGTTAAATGGGGGATTTTCCAAGGGAAAATTTGTGAATTTCGGGTTAATTGGGGGACTTTCCAAGGGAAAAGGCATGATTTTCACGTTAAATGGGGGATTTTCCAAGAGAAAATGTGTAATTTCCAGGTTAAATGGGGGGTTTTGGAAGAGAAAATGTGTGACTTTTGGTTAAATGGGGGTTTTTCCAGAGAAAATGCATGACTTTCTGTTAATGGAGGATTTTTGTGGTAAAATGCGTGGTTTCCAGGTTAAAGCAAGGATTTTCAATGAGAAATACATGATTTTGGGGTTTTTTTTTTTTTTTTTTTAAGGAAAACTTGTGATTTTTGATTAATTATGTATTTTTGAAGTGAAAATGCGTGATTTTCGAGTTAGATCAGGGATTCTTGAAGAGAAAATGCATCATTGTCGGGTTACATGGGGGATTTCCACAGAGAAATAGCCTTTTTTTTCCTGGTTAAATGGGGGATTTTCAAAGAGAAAATGCATGATTTTCAGGTTACATGGGAGATTTTTTGAAGAGAAAATGCGTGATTTCCAGGTTAAATGGGAGATTCTTGTAGCGCAACAGTTTGATTTTGGGGTTAAATGAGGGATTTTTGAAGAGAAAATGAGTGATTTTCGAGTTAAATGGGTGATTTTCCAAGAGAAAATGCGTGATTTTCAGATTAAATGGGGGATTGTTGAAGGGAAAATGTGTGATTTTCGGGTTCATGGGGGATTCTCGAAGAGAAAATGGGTGATTTGGGGGTTAAAAGGGGGATTTCTGAGGAGAAAATGTGTGATTTGGGGGTTAATGGGGTATTTTTTGAGAGAAAATGCATGATTTGGGGGTAAATGCGTATTTTCCAAGAGAAAAGGTGAGGTTTTTGAGTTAAATGGGGGGTTTTCCAAGAGAAAATGCGTGATTTTGGGGTTAAACGGGGGATTGTTGAAGAGAAAACGTGTAATTTTTGGTTTAAACAGCAAGTTTTGAAGAGAATATGCGTGATTTTCAGTTTAAATCAGGGATTCTGAAAGAGAAAATGTGTGATTTTTGTTAAAATGGGGTATTTTGGAAGGAAAATGCATGATTTTCGGGTAAAATGGGGGGTTTTCGAAGAGGAAATGCTTCGTTTCAGGTAAATTGGGTGTTTTCGAAGCCAAAATGCAGGATTTTCACTTAAATGGGGGATTTTCCAAACGAAAATGCATGATTTTCTTTTAGATGGGGGATTTTCATAGAGAAAAGGCATGATTTTTGTGTTAAGTGGGGGATATATTGCAAAGAAAAGGCGTGATTTTTGGGTTAAATAGGGGATTTTTCAAGAGAAAATGTGTGATTTTCAGTTAAATCGCGGAATCTCTAAGAGAAAATGCCTGATGTTTTGCATTAAATGTGTGATTTTCGTAGAGATATGCGTGATTTTCAGGTTACATGGGAGATTTTGAAGAGAAAATGTGTGATATTTGGGATGAATCAGGGATTCTTGAAGAGAAAATGCATCATTTTCGGGTTAAATGGGGGATTCTCGGAGAGAAATTGCATTTTCTATGGTTAAATGGGGGATTTTCGAAGAGAAAATGCATGAGTTTCGTTTTACTGTGAGATTTTTGTAGAGGAAATGCGTGATTTTTTGGATACATGGGGGATTCTTGTAGCAAAATGTTTGATTTTGGGGTCAAATGGGGATATTTGAAGGGCAAAAGTGTGATTTCCGAGTTAAATGGGGGATTTTCCTAGAGAAAATGTGTGATTTGGGGGATAATGGGGTATTTTTGAAGAGATAAAGCATGATTTTGGGGTAAATGTGGGATTTTCCAAGAGAAAATGTGTGATTTGGGGGTTAAATGGGGGATTTCTGAGGAGAAAATGTGTGATTTTGGGGATAATGGGGTATTTTTTGAGAGAAAATGCATGATTTTTGGGGTAAATGCGTATTTTCCAAGAGAAAGGTGAGGTTTTTTAAGTTAAATGGGGGGTTTTTCCCAAAGAAAAATGCGTGATTTTGGGGTTAAACGGGGGATTGTTGAAGAGAAAACGCGCAATTTTGGTTTAAAAACAGCAATTTTTTGTAAGAATTGCATGTTTTTTCGGTTTAAAACAGAGATTCTCAAAGAGAAAATGCTTATTTTTGTTTA